>NW_027221964.1:0-5000 GCF_041296265.1 Equus caballus
GTGTGTGTGTGTGTGTGTTTTTTTTTTTTTTTTGCTCAAATATTGAACCAAAGCTAGCATCTGTTGCCCATCTTCGGCAGTTTCAGAGGGTAGAATTCTCAGTGTTGCTTTTTCCCCAGGTCTCCACGCCCTTGTGTTTTCCTTTTGCTTAAAGATTGCCACCTGAGCTAGCCTCTGTTGCCCATCGTCGTCAGTTTCAGAGGGTACATTTCTCAGTGCTGCTTTTTCCCCAGGTCTCCACGCCCTTGTGTGTTTCTTTTGCTTAACGATTGCCACCTGAGCTAGCCTTTGTTGCGCTTCTTTCTCAGTTTCTGAGGGTGGATTTCTCCGTGTTGCTTTTTCCCCAGGTCTCCACGCACTTCCTTTTATTTTTCCTTAAAAATTGCCACCTGAGCTAGCCCGTGTTGCCCATGGTCGTCAGTTTGAGAGGGTGGATTTCTCAGTGTTGCTTTTTCCCCAGGTCTCCACGCCCTTGTGTGTTTCTTTTGCTTAACGATTGCCACCTGAGCTAGCCTCTGTGGCCCATCTTCGTCAGTTTCAGAGGGTAGATTTCTCAGTGCTGCTTTTTGCCCAGGTCTCCACGCCCCTGTGTGTTTCTTTTGCTTAACGATTGCCACCTGAGCTAGCCTCTGTTGCCCATGTTCGTCAGTTTCAGAGGGTGGATTTCTCCGTGCTGCTTTTTACCCGGGTCTCCACGCCCTGGTGTCTTTCTTTTCTGCTTAAAGGTTGCAACCTGAGCTAGGGTCTGTTGCCCATGTTCCTCAGTTTCAGAGGGTGGATTTCTCCGTGCTGCTTTTTACCCGGGTCTCCACGCCCTTGTGTGTTTCTTTTGCTTAACGATTGCCACCTGAGCTAGCCTCTGTGGCCCATTTTCGTTCAGCTTCAGAGGGTGGATTTCTCAGTGTTGCTTTTTCCCCAGATCTCCACGTCCCTCAGTGTGTGTGTGTGTGTGAGTGTGTGTGTTTTCTTTGCAAGATTGGCACTTGAGCTAACGTGTGTTGCCAGTCTTTGTCAGTCAGAGGCTAGATTTTTCAGTATTGCTCTTTCCCAAGGTCTCCACTCCCTTGCTCTTTTCTTTCTTTCTTTCTTTCTTTCTTTCTTTCTTTCTTTCTTTCTTTCTTTCTTTTTGGCTTAAATATTGTCACCTGAGCTAGGCTCTGTTGCCCTGCTTCCTCCGTTTCAGCGGGTACCTTTTTTCAGGGTTGCTTTTTCACCGGGTCTCCTCGCCATTGTAGTTTTTTATTTTATTTTATTATTTTGCTTAATGATTGCCACCTGAGGTAGCCTCTGTTGCCCATTTTCGTCAGCTTCAGAGGGTAGATTTCTCAGTGTTGCTTTTTCCCCAGGTCTCCACGCCCTTGTGTGTTTCTTTTGCTTAAAGATTGCCACCTGAGCTAGCCTCTGTTGCGCTTCTTTCTCAGTTTCAGAGGGTAGATTTCTCAGTGTTGCTTTTTCGCCAGCTCTCCACGCCCTGGTGTCTTTCTTTTCTGCTTAAAGGTTCCAACCTGAGCTAGCGTCTGTTGCCCATGTTCCTCAGTTTCAGAGGGTGGATTTCTCCGTGCTGCTTTTTACCCGGGTCTCCACGCCCTTGTGTGTTTCTTTTGCTTAACGATTGCCACCTGAGCTAGCCTCTGTTGCGCTTCTTTCTCAGTTTCTGAGGGTGGATTTCTCAGTGTTGCTTTTTCCCCAGGTCTCCACGCCCTTGTGTGTTTCTTTTGCTTAACGATTGCCGCCTGAGCTAGCCTCTGTGGCCCATTTTCGTCAGCTTCAGAGGGTGGATTTCTCAGTGTTGCTTTTTCCCCAGGTCTCCACGTCCCTCAGTGTGTGTGTGTGTGTGAGTGTGTGTGTTTTCTTTGCAAGATTGGCACTTGAGCTAACGTGTGTTGCCCATCTTTGTCAGTTTCAGAGGCTAGATTTTTCAGTATCGCTCTTTCCCAAGGTCTCCACTCCCTTGCTCTTTTCTTCGTTTCTTTCTTTCTTTCTTTTTGGCTTAAATATTGTCACCTGAGCTAGGCTCTGTTGCCCTGCTTCCTCCGTTTCAGCGGGTACCTTTTTTCAGGGTTGCTTTTTCACCGGGTCTCCTCGCCATTGTAGTTTTTTATTTTATTTATTTATTTTTTTGCTTAACGATTGCCACCTGAGCTAGCCTGTGTTGCCCATGTTCGTCAGTTTCAGAGGGTAGATTTCTCAGCGTTGCTTTTTCCCCAGGTCTCTACGCGCTTGTGTGTGTGTGTGTGTGTGTGTGTGTTCTGCTTAAAGATTGCCACCCGAGCTAGCCCCTGTTGCCCATCTTCGTCAGTTTCAGAGGGTAGATTTCTCAGTGTTGATTTTCCCCCAGTTCTCCACGCCCTCGTGCTTTTTTTTTTTTTTTAATTTCCTTAAATGTCGGCACCTCAGCTAGCCTCTTTTTCCCATCTTCGTCCGTTTCAGCGGGTAGACTCTCCGCCTGCCTTCGACAGACCCTCTGCGCTTGAAAGCTTTCCTCCTCCCGTCATCACGGTCCTTCTCGGATGACGTGCCTGGTTTCGGTTTGACCGTCCCCGCCCGCCCTGATTTTCTAAGTCCTCCCGGGAGCCCCGGGGGCGCTCCGGCCGCTCCGGGAAGCGGCGGCCTCCCGGCCGCACCGGCTCAGCCCGGCCCGGGCCGACCCCTGGCCTCTCTGGGGGAACTCTCCCCGTCCCCTTCCCGGTGAGCGCCCGAGAAACCTTTTCCGGGTCCCCCTCCTGCGGCTGGGGCTGCGCCTTGGCGGCCGGGAGCCCGCGGGCGGACGCCCCGGGGCCGAGCTGGGCCGGGAGGCTGGGTCCGAGGGGGCGCCGGGACGGGATCTGGCGGCCCGGCGGCCCGGCTGTGCTCCCTGGCGGGCCCGCGCTCCGGCTCCGTCCCGCTGAGGCGGTCGCCGGTCGCCGGGTGCCACCTGGCGGCCGCTTTTATATCGTCTCTTTCCTCCGGAGCTCCGGCGACGCAGGCCAAGGGACGGGACTCGGCCGCGGTGACCGAGGCAGAGTCCCGGGAGGCCGGCGTCGCTGGCGGGATCTGGCCCGGTGGCGCCGGGGCGTGAGCGCGACGCCCGCTCGCCGGAGATTGGAGGTGCAGGCTACTGAGGGAGGTGGCTGTCGCCGCGCCGCCCGGTGCCGGCCGGGGTGTGGGGCCTCCCGGACGGGTCGACCAGCAGCCGCCGGTGCCCCTCCGTCCCCGGGAGGGGGTGGGGGGCCGCCGCGGGGGAACGGGCGAGGGAACTCGTCCCGTGCCCGGCCGTCGTCCTGAGGGCGGCCCGGTGGTCGGGCCTTCCGCGTCGCCGATCCCCTTTCCGCGCCCCGCTCCGGAGGTGGGGGACCGGCCGGGGCCTTGTGGGGGAGGCCCGTGGAGGGCGCGACGGGCTCGGCCGCCGGGCTGGCCTTTTCCCCACTGGTCTTCCGAGTCGACCGGCTCTGGCGGTGGGGACCGGGCCCGGTCCTCGGATGCCTCCTCCTCCGTGGCAGTTTTTTGTCCAAGTCCCGCCCTGGAGAAGAGCGTGGACCGGCCGCGGGAGCCCTCGAGGGCGGGCCGGGGAGGGCGTCCCCGGCCGGGACGCGTGCCCGGGGTGGGTCCGGGCCGTCGGACCGGACTTCTCTCTCCGAGTTTCGCGGGTCGCGTCTTTGTCCGGAGGTGGGAGGGGGCCGGCTCGAGGCGTAGGTGGAGCCCCGGCTGAGGGACGGGAGCCACGGTCCCGCCCCGGGCCCGGTCGCCGGAGGCTCCTCCGTGGAATTCTTTTCTAAGTCCTGACCCGGCGACTCAGAGGGAGGGACCGACCGGTCCCGGCCCGCGCGGGCGGCCCGGGGAGGCTGTCCCCGGCTCCCCCTGCCGCCACGCTTCTGGGGTCGACCAGATGGCCCCGGGAGCTCCGGGCCTGGTGGCGATGGGGTCGTGCTTGGGGTCTGGTGGCCGTGGCCGTGATCCAGGGGTTCCCCTCGTGATCCGTGGGTGGGCCCCGTCTCCGGGCGCGGCGATTCTTGCCCCTGAATGGGTGGTTTTGTGCCGCCAGATAAGTGCCGACACGCTCTGCTCGGGTGACAGTCGCCCGAGAGCTTCCGGGTGCCTGGATGCGTGTGCGGGGAGGTCTCCGGGCTCTGGCCGAGAACCGGACGCCCGTTTCCACCCCCGCCGCTTGAGCCGCCCGCTGGGGCCTGCGCGCCGGCTCTTGTGCGTTCCAGGCGTCCCCGCGACCGTGGTGCCACCTCCGGTCTCTGGTACCCGAGGGCGGCGGGGTTAGGGGCGCGGGGTCCTCTACCACGTGCACTCCCTGCCGCCGGCACCCGGGTGCGGTCGCGACTTACCCCGTCCCGCCGGCTCCGTGCCAGTGCGTGTCAGGCGTTCTCGTCCTGGGGTCGTCGCCCGCGCTTGCTAGAGGAGGAGGGGGGCCGGTGAGGCTGAAGCAGGCTCCTCCGCTCGCTGTCCTCGCCGGCCTTCCCTTGCTCGGGGATCCCTCGCGTTATGCTGCTGATCGATGTGGTGATGCTGTGCTCTCCCGGGCCGGGCCTAAGCCGTGCCAGACGAGGGACGGACGTTCATGGCGAACGGGACCGCTCTTCTCGCTCTGCCCGCGGGCCCCCTCGCCCGTTCTCCCCCGCTGCGAGTGGCGTGTGGGAGGTGGCAGGGGTGCGGAATCCGGCCCGACCTCGCTCCCCCGCCCCGTGCCTTGGCGCGTGGGCGGTGTCGGGGTCTCCGTGACGCGGCGGATGCTCCGCCTGTGCCTCTTGGCTGTGTCTCGCGGGCGGCCCTCCCCACGGTGGGGCGGGCCGTGTTGCCGCCGCGCCGCGCGCCTTCTTGGACGCGTGAGCGCGCTCCCCCGGCCGTTGGCGGTGCCCCTGGAGTGTTCCAGGTCGTCCCTCAGGCGCCTGAGGCCGAGTGGCGGTGTCGTTCCCTGTTCCCGTCGCCCTCCTCAGGTGACCGCTGCGCTGGTGTGTCTGAGAAGCGGGGGGTCGAGTCGGTAAGGGAGGCGTGCCCGTCCCCCTCGGGGGGGA
>NW_027221964.1:17500-22231 GCF_041296265.1 Equus caballus
CGCGCCGAGCGCCGAGCGGCGCGGGACCGCGGGGCGCTCGGCCTTCTCGGAGGCTCGAGGGCTCCGGCGACCCGGCGGACGAGCAGCGGCGAGGCCGCCGCCGGGGCCGCCGCCCTGCCGGGTCGACCGGCGACCCGGCCCCCGGGTCTGGTGGCACGCGGGTCGACCAGATGTCCGCGCCGAGCGCCGCGGGGTCGCGGGGCCACGGGCTGCTCGGGCTTCTCGGAGCCCCGAGGGCTCCCTGGAGCCTGCGGACGAGCGGCGGCGAGGCCGCCGCCGGGGCCGCCGCCCTGCCGGGTCGACCAGCGGCCCGGCCCCCGGGTCCCGTGGCGCGCGGGCCGACCAGATGTCCGCGCCGAGCGCCGCGTGACTGCGGGTCGCTCGGGCTTCTCGCAGTCCCGAGGGTTCCGCGGGCACGTAGCTGCGAGACCCGGGCGGCTGCCCTCCGCCCGGCTCACGGGGGCGGTCGTGTCCATCAGCTGGTCGTGCGGAAATCCCGTGGTTGGCCTCCCTCCCTCCCTCCCTCCCTCCCTCCCTCGTCCAGCCGCACGTTTGCGGGGTTCGTGCGACTGGGATGAAATAGACCTTCCTTCCAAAGGACAATCGGAGATCATCCATCATACCTCTCGAGTCCCCAAAAGCCAAGAAACACGCCAACCAAAACGCTTTTATTATGCCAACGGTTCCCGTTTTCATTCCTATCGTTTAGGGAGGTTTGGTGGCAGCAGCGGCCGAAAGCAAAAGGAAACCCGAGGAAAGCGGCTCCACCCACCAGGGCTGTGTCTCATCCGTGCCGACGCAGGAGGGACGGGCTTCGTTCGTTCGTTCGCTGCGGCCCAAATTCCCGGGCCGCCCGAGGACCGCTCGCACCGGCCCGAGGGAGGGAGCCCCGGCAGGCAGGACGCCTCCGGTGAAATGGCCAAGTCGACCGCGCGACCCACAACCCGCCCGACTGGGGGCGAGAAGGCGCATGGAGGAGGACTCCGTCCCCTAGTCGGCAGACGGCCCTGGGACAGGGACGTTCGCCAAAACCTCCCCAAGGCCGCTTTCCGTGACCGAGTCGGCCTCCCCGCCTGTACTCGTCCCGGCCCGAGAAACGAGACGCGGGGTGGATCGGGACCAGGCCACGCACCAGGCCGGCCGGCGCTGCATCCTCCCTCCCCCGACCTGACCTGACCTGACCTGACCTGGACGAACGCCTCCCCATCGCCCGCCCCCGCGAGGCTGATCCGTCCGGCCGGTGAGGAGGCCGCTTGTCGGGCGCCACCGGCTGCCCGGCATCCTCTTATATAGTGTTCGAGGAGGTCGACCAGGTGGCCCGGCCGGGATGGGGGGGGGGGTGGGGTGCGGGGGATGGTGTCCCGGGCGGCGGGGGGCGGGGGGGTAGGAGTGGAGAGGGAAAGGTGGGCGGGGCGAATGCCGGGGGCGGGGGTCGGCGCGGGGCGGGGCGGGGCGGGAGTTGGGGATGGGGGAGGGGCGGGAGGCCGTCTGGACATGGAGGGTCGGAAGAGCGGTGGTGACAATGATTTTCATTATCATTTAGAAAGAAGAACGTGGACTTCTTTAGAGGAGTCCTTTGAATAGCTTCTCCATTTAGTTAACATGCATCCAAATGGAGGTCGGGAAACTTGGGTCCTGTTAACATATGGATGGAAGTGGAAAGAACTATCGCGATGACCGTCCTTGTGTTTCTTTTATTTTTTCTTTCTTCCTTCTCCCCAAAGCCGCCCCCCCCACCCCCGCCCCGCCCCGCCCCGCCCCGCCCCGTCCCGTCCCGTCCCGTCCATCCATAGTTGTAGGTTCCAGTGGTAGGTCTTTCGGGTTTCTGCTATGTGGGCTTGAAGGGCGATGCTGGGTCTGGGGCTGCGCCCAGGATCCGAACCGGTGAAAACCTGGGCCGTCGAAGCCGGGGGTCGGGGTGGGGGCGCGTACTTGACCGCTCGTCCACGGGCTCGGCCCCCGGCCCTTGTTTTCTAGGGAGAGAGACAGAGAGACCCGATCCATTTTCTCTTGGCCTCTAAAGCGTGTGTGTGGTCGAAAGGCGACGGAGAGAGGGGTTCTGGTCCAGAAAGCCCCGACCGCGCCGCCACGGGGATCGGTCGGTCCCGCCCGAACCGTCCGAGTCGGAAAGGAACGGACAGCTTTCCTCCTTTGGGCCCCTGACTTGGGACCAACAGGGGAAGAGAAACAGGCCTCTCTCCCTCACACCCTGGCCCCTTCCCCCAGGACGCCCTCCTTCTAGTCAGCCCGCCTCTGGCTTTTCCACACGCCGACGACCGCTCGTCGGCATGGACCCACCTTCCTTGGGGGACACCACCACACGACTCTCCCACTCGTCTGCCTGCCTTTCGTTGGCGTCGCTGCCAAAGGCGAGGGGTAGGGGTGGCGGTGGCAGGGACGGCAGGGGCCCAGCGGCTCTCTGGAGGGTGAGGAAGTCTTGCTGGTTCTCCTAGGTCGGTGATCTTTCTCGATCTCCACACACATTCTTCGTTTGGGGAGCCAAGAGACGCCCTCTGAGGAATCCCTATGGCCAGGGTCGATCACTTACTCGCTCACTGCCTCGGCCTCGGCCTCGGCCTCTGTCCATCTTGTCTCTCTCCCTCCCTCCCTCCCTCCCTCCCTCCCTCGTCGGTCTCTGTGTGTGGACGTCTAGGTGGAGGCGAGGCAGGGAGGCCATCCACCCACCCACCCACCTCGTGGTTTACCACACGCTCTACACGGAGGTAGAATTCCCATCCCACCGAATCCATCCTTTCCACGGGGCACAAGCCAGTGGCCTTCGGGAGTCTCTCTCCCCAAGGTGGCACATCCGTCACGGCTATCTATTTCCAGAAGGTTTCCGTTTCCATCCCCTCCCTCCGAAAGAAAAAACGGCCCCACTCCCGGATCTGCCTCACCACGACCACCACCACCACCACCACCGCCGCCGCCACCGCCGCCGCCGCCGCCGCCGCCATCTGCTGTCGCCCTCTAGGGTTGGACCGTTCTAGCTCTCTCCTCTGTGTGGAATCGCAACGTAGGTCGCCTTGGATGTCTGGCACCTCTCACTTAGCAGAAGGTTTTGGAGGCTCAGGCTGGGCCACGCTTTGGCCCGGGTCAGTGTTCCGTTCCTCCGGACGGCTTCCTCGTTTTCCACGAGAAGGAGCCGTGAAGACGGAAAGGAAGGGCGGATGGATGGCTTCTCCCGTGCTACCGAGTCCCTCTCCCCTTTTCCCCAAAGCGTGAGGGGCGGTCGACAGGATCGTCTCTGGTGACAAAAGTCAGAGGCACCCCGGGTCAGACACCGTGCGAGGCGTTGGTGTGTTCTCGAGACGAGAACACGTCCCCGTCAGCGTTTCCTGTCGTTCTCGTTCCGAAAGGATTCACGCGCCACCCCGTCTCCCTCAAGGTCTTAGGGCTGTCGTGCTCCGCAGCCGTCACGTGTCGTGGATCCTGGGCACCACCACGCCACCCCGCCCCCGCCCCCCCGCCATAGCTGTCGATCGCTATGTGGCACGCCTACGTTTGCCCAAAAGGGCAGTCCGATGGACAGCGTGGGTGCTTTTCCCAGCAGGCAGGCAGGCAGGTGAGAGTCACCCCTCTAGAAGGTTTCCAAGCCCCGTTCCATTCTCAGAGGCAGCTCCTTTGGCCATCAAGGAGGCAGGCGATGGGGGTGGGGGTGGGGATGGGGATGGGGCCGGGGCCTCTGTCCCTCTGTCGCGGTAGAAATGATTGGGAAAGGAGGGACGATGGGCGTAGGTCAACCATCCTGGGCGGTGGTGCTTTGGGAGCTTTTTCTAGAAGAAGGGGCGAACGGCCTTCCCTGGGAAGGGAGGAAACCAGAGGAGGTCCCCCTCAGACCGACCTGGCACGAGAAGGACACTCTCTCTCTCTCTCTCTCCCTTTTCTTCCTGACTTGAAATCAGGAGACAAAACTCCCCTGCCAAAGGGGCCCTCCCGAAACGGGGAGTGAGGAAGACCTCCTTCTCTTCACGGCTGAAGTTCTCCCTGCCTTTCCTGGACGGGAAGGATAGCACCTACGCCCGCTGCCGTCGGCGACTTTTAGTCCGCCTGGAGAGGAAGAAATTCTTTCCCGTGGCCGAACCCTGGCGGTTCGTTCGTGCTGCAGAGGACGTGGCCCTCTCTGACACGCCCAGGAACCTCCTCGCTCCGGGTCGCTCCGGGTCGAGGAGAGGGAGTTCTGTTCTGTGGTTTAGAATGGTGCTTAAAAAGGGACATCGCTTACAAAGGGTCCTCGTCCCCCTTCCTAAACGGACGGCTCGGCTCGGAGGCGTGAGATACGTTTCGCATCCTCCTCGTCGTCTTCACTCAAAGTTTTATTGGAGTTTTGAGATTTTATTTTTTGTCTTTCCTTTTTCTCCCCAAAGCCCCCCCGGTACATAGTTGTGTGTTCTTCGTTGTGGGTCCTTCTAGCGGTGGTATGTGGGACGCCACCTCAGCGTGGTTTGATGAGCAGTGCCGTGTCCGCGCCCGGGATCCGAACCGACGAAACACTGGGCCGCCTGCAGCGGAGCGCGCGAACTTAACCACTCGGCCACGGGGCCAGCCCCTTACTGGATTTTTTAAACAACTCCGGGGGCCGGCCCGGTGGCGCGGCGGTGAAGTTCGCACGTTCCGCTCCGCCGGCCCCGGGTTCGCCGGTCCGGATCCCGGGCGCAGGACCCGGCACCGCTTGGCGAGACACGCTGTGGCAGGCGTCCCACCTGGAAAGTAGAGGGGGATGGGCACGGA
>NW_027221965.1:0-7500 GCF_041296265.1 Equus caballus
CCCTGCTTCCTCCGTTTCAGCGGGTACCTTTTTTCAGGGTTGCTTTTCACCGGGTCTCCTCGCCATTGTAGTTTTTTATTTTATTTATTATTTTGCTTAATGATTGCCACCTGAGGTAGCCTCTGTTGCCCATTTTCGTCAGCTTCAGAGGGTAGATTTCTCAGTGTTGCTTTTTCCCCAGGTCTCCACGCCCTTGTGTGTTTCTTTTGCTTAAAGATTGCCACCTGAGCTAGCCTCTGTTGCGCTTCTTTCTCAGTTTCAGAGGGTAGATTTCTCAGTGTTGCTTTTTCGCCAGCTCTCCACGCCCTGGTGTCTTTCTTTTCTGCTTAAAGGTTCCAACCTGAGCTAGCGTCTGTTGCCCATGTTCCTCAGTTTCAGAGGGTGGATTTCTCCGTGCTGCTTTTTACCCGGGTCTCCACGCCCTTGTGTGTTTCTTTTGCTTAACGATTGCCACCTGAGCTAGCCTCTGTTGCGCTTCTTTCTCAGTTTCTGAGGGTGGATTTCTCAGTGTTGCTTTTTCCCCAGGTCTCCACGCCCTTGTGTGTTTCTTTTGCTTAACGATTGCCGCCTGAGCTAGCCTCTGTGGCCCATTTTCGTCAGCTTCAGAGGGTGGATTTCTCAGTGTTGCTTTTTCCCCAGGTCTCCACGTCCCTCAGTGTGTGTGTGTGTGTGAGTGTGTGTGTTTTCTTTGCAAGATTGGCACTTGAGCTAACGTGTGTTGCCCATCTTTGTCAGTTTCAGAGGCTAGATTTTTCAGTATCGCTCTTTCCCAAGGTCTCCACTCCCTTGCTCTTTTCTTCGTTTCTTTCTTTCTTTCTTTTTGGCTTAAATATTGTCACCTGAGCTAGGCTCTGTTGCCCTGCTTCCTCCGTTTCAGCGGGTACCTTTTTTCAGGGTTGCTTTTTCACCGGGTCTCCTCGCCATTGTAGTTTTTTATTTTATTTTATATTTTTGCTTAATGATTGCCACCTGAGGTAGCCTCTGTGGCCCATCTTCGTCAGTTTCAGAGGGTGGATTTCTCAGTGCTGCTTTTTCCCAGGTCTCCACGCCCTTGTCTGTTTCTTTTGCTTAACGATTGCCACCTGAGCTAGTCTCTGTTGCCCATCTTTGTCAGTTTCAGAGGGTAGATTTCTCAGTCTTGCTCTTTCCCAAGTTCTGCACGCCCTTGTGTGTGTGTGTGTGTGTTTTTTTTTTTTTTTTGCTCAAATATTGAACCAAAGCTAGCATCTGTTGCCCATCTTCGGCAGTTTCAGAGGGTAGAATTCTCAGTGTTGCTTTTTCCCCAGGTCTCCACGCCCTTGTGTTTTCCTTTTGCTTAAAGATTGCCACCTGAGCTAGCCTCTGTTGCCCATCGTCGTCAGTTTCAGAGGGTACATTTCTCAGTGCTGCTTTTTCCCCAGGTCTCCACGCCCTTGTGTGTTTCTTTTGCTTAACGATTGCCACCTGAGCTAGCCTTTGTTGCGCTTCTTTCTCAGTTTCTGAGGGTGGATTTCTCCGTGTTGCTTTTTCCCCAGGTCTCCACGCACTTCCTTTTATTTTTCCTTAAAAATTGCCACCTGAGCTAGCCCGTGTTGCCCATGGTCGTCAGTTTGAGAGGGTGGATTTCTCAGTGTTGCTTTTTCCCCAGGTCTCCACGCCCTTGTGTGTTTCTTTTGCTTAACGATTGCCACCTGAGCTAGCCTCTGTGGCCCATCTTCGTCAGTTTCAGAGGGTAGATTTCTCAGTGCTGCTTTTTGCCCAGGTCTCCACGCCCCTGTGTGTTTCTTTTGCTTAACGATTGCCACCTGAGCTAGCCTCTGTTGCCCATGTTCGTCAGTTTCAGAGGGTGGATTTCTCCGTGCTGCTTTTTACCCGGGTCTCCACGCCCTGGTGTCTTTCTTTTCTGCTTAAAGGTTGCAACCTGAGCTAGGGTCTGTTGCCCATGTTCCTCAGTTTCAGAGGGTGGATTTCTCCGTGCTGCTTTTTACCCGGGTCTCCACGCCCTTGTGTGTTTCTTTTGCTTAACGATTGCCACCTGAGCTAGCCTCTGTGGCCCATTTTCGTCAGCTTCAGAGGGTGGATTTCTCAGTGTTGCTTTTTCCCCAGATCTCCACGTCCCTCAGTGTGTGTGTGTGTGTGAGTGTGTGTGTTTTCTTTGCAAGATTGGCACTTGAGCTAACGTGTGTTGCCAGTCTTTGTCAGTCAGAGGCTAGATTTTTCAGTATTGCTCTTTCCCAAGGTCTCCACTCCCTTGCTCTTTTCTTTCTTTCTTTCTTTCTTTCTTTCTTTCTTTCTTTCTTTCTTTCTTTCTTTTTGGCTTAAATATTGTCACCTGAGCTAGGCTCTGTTGCCCTGCTTCCTCCGTTTCAGCGGGTACCTTTTTTCAGGGTTGCTTTTTCACCGGGTCTCCTCGCCATTGTAGTTTTTTATTTTATTTTATTATTTTGCTTAATGATTGCCACCTGAGGTAGCCTCTGTTGCCCATTTTCGTCAGCTTCAGAGGGTAGATTTCTCAGTGTTGCTTTTTCCCCAGGTCTCCACGCCCTTGTGTGTTTCTTTTGCTTAAAGATTGCCACCTGAGCTAGCCTCTGTTGCGCTTCTTTCTCAGTTTCAGAGGGTAGATTTCTCAGTGTTGCTTTTTCGCCAGCTCTCCACGCCCTGGTGTCTTTCTTTTCTGCTTAAAGGTTCCAACCTGAGCTAGCGTCTGTTGCCCATGTTCCTCAGTTTCAGAGGGTGGATTTCTCCGTGCTGCTTTTTACCCGGGTCTCCACGCCCTTGTGTGTTTCTTTTGCTTAACGATTGCCACCTGAGCTAGCCTCTGTTGCGCTTCTTTCTCAGTTTCTGAGGGTGGATTTCTCAGTGTTGCTTTTTCCCCAGGTCTCCACGCCCTTGTGTGTTTCTTTTGCTTAACGATTGCCGCCTGAGCTAGCCTCTGTGGCCCATTTTCGTCAGCTTCAGAGGGTGGATTTCTCAGTGTTGCTTTTTCCCCAGGTCTCCACGTCCCTCAGTGTGTGTGTGTGTGTGAGTGTGTGTGTTTTCTTTGCAAGATTGGCACTTGAGCTAACGTGTGTTGCCCATCTTTGTCAGTTTCAGAGGCTAGATTTTTCAGTATCGCTCTTTCCCAAGGTCTCCACTCCCTTGCTCTTTTCTTCGTTTCTTTCTTTCTTTCTTTTTGGCTTAAATATTGTCACCTGAGCTAGGCTCTGTTGCCCTGCTTCCTCCGTTTCAGCGGGTACCTTTTTTCAGGGTTGCTTTTTCACCGGGTCTCCTCGCCATTGTAGTTTTTTATTTTATTTATTTATTTTTTTGCTTAACGATTGCCACCTGAGCTAGCCTGTGTTGCCCATGTTCGTCAGTTTCAGAGGGTAGATTTCTCAGCGTTGCTTTTTCCCCAGGTCTCTACGCGCTTGTGTGTGTGTGTGTGTGTGTGTGTGTTCTGCTTAAAGATTGCCACCCGAGCTAGCCCCTGTTGCCCATCTTCGTCAGTTTCAGAGGGTAGATTTCTCAGTGTTGATTTTCCCCCAGTTCTCCACGCCCTCGTGCTTTTTTTTTTTTTTTTAATTTCCTTAAATGTCGGCACCTCAGCTAGCCTCTTTTTCCCATCTTCGTCCGTTTCAGCGGGTAGACTCTCCGCCTGCCTTCGACAGACCCTCTGCGCTTGAAAGCTTTCCTCCTCCCGTCATCACGGTCCTTCTCGGATGACGTGCCTGGTTTCGGTTTGACCGTCCCCGCCCGCCCTGATTTTCTAAGTCCTCCCGGGAGCCCCGGGGGCGCTCCGGCCGCTCCGGGAAGCGGCGGCCTCCCGGCCGCACCGGCTCAGCCCGGCCCGGGCCGACCCCTGGCCTCTCTGGGGGAACTCTCCCCGTCCCCTTCCCGGTGAGCGCCCGAGAAACCTTTTCCGGGTCCCCCTCCTGCGGCTGGGGCTGCGCCTTGGCGGCCGGGAGCCCGCGGGCGGACGCCCCGGGGCCGAGCTGGGCCGGGAGGCTGGGTCCGAGGGGGCGCCGGGACGGGATCTGGCGGCCCGGCGGCCCGGCTGTGCTCCCTGGCGGGCCCGCGCTCCGGCTCCGTCCCGCTGAGGCGGTCGCCGGTCGCCGGGTGCCACCTGGCGGCCGCTTTTATATCGTCTCTTTCCTCCGGAGCTCCGGCGACGCAGGCCAAGGGACGGGACTCGGCCGCGGTGACCGAGGCAGAGTCCCGGGAGGCCGGCGTCGCTGGCGGGATCTGGCCCGGTGGCGCCGGGGCGTGAGCGCGACGCCCGCTCGCCGGAGATTGGAGGTGCAGGCTACTGAGGGAGGTGGCTGTCGCCGCGCCGCCCGGTGCCGGCCGGGGTGTGGGGCCTCCCGGACGGGTCGACCAGCAGCCGCCGGTGCCCCTCCGTCCCCGGGAGGGGGTGGGGGGCCGCCGCGGGGGAACGGGCGAGGGAACTCGTCCCGTGCCCGGCCGTCGTCCTGAGGGCGGCCCGGTGGTCGGGCCTTCCGCGTCGCCGATCCCCTTTCCGCGCCCCGCTCCGGAGGTGGGGGACCGGCCGGGGCCTTGTGGGGGAGGCCCGTGGAGGGCGCGACGGGCTCGGCCGCCGGGCTGGCCTTTTCCCCACTGGTCTTCCGAGTCGACCGGCTCTGGCGGTGGGGACCGGGCCCGGTCCTCGGATGCCTCCTCCTCCGTGGCAGTTTTTTGTCCAAGTCCCGCCCTGGAGAAGAGCGTGGACCGGCCGCGGGAGCCCTCGAGGGCGGGCCGGGGAGGGCGTCCCCGGCCGGGACGCGTGCCCGGGGTGGGTCCGGGCCGTCGGACCGGACTTCTCTCTCCGAGTTTCGCGGGTCGCGTCTTTGTCCGGAGGTGGGAGGGGGCCGGCTCGAGGCGTAGGTGGAGCCCCGGCTGAGGGACGGGAGCCACGGTCCCGCCCCGGGCCCGGTCGCCGGAGGCTCCTCCGTGGAATTCTTTTCTAAGTCCTGACCCGGCGACTCAGAGGGAGGGACCGACCGGTCCCGGCCCGCGCGGGCGGCCCGGGGAGGCTGTCCCCGGCTCCCCCTGCCGCCACGCTTCTGGGGTCGACCAGATGGCCCCGGGAGCTCCGGGCCTGGTGGCGATGGGGTCGTGCTTGGGGTCTGGTGGCCGTGGCCGTGATCCAGGGGTTCCCCTCGTGATCCGTGGGTGGGCCCCGTCTCCGGGCGCGGCGATTCTTGCCCCTGAATGGGTGGTTTTGTGCCGCCAGATAAGTGCCGACACGCTCTGCTCGGGTGACAGTCGCCCGAGAGCTTCCGGGTGCCTGGATGCGTGTGCGGGGAGGTCTCCGGGCTCTGGCCGAGAACCGGACGCCCGTTTCCACCCCCGCCGCTTGAGCCGCCCGCTGGGGCCTGCGCGCCGGCTCTTGTGCGTTCCAGGCGTCCCCGCGACCGTGGTGCCACCTCCGGTCTCTGGTACCCGAGGGCGGCGGGGTTAGGGGCGCGGGGTCCTCTACCACGTGCACTCCCTGCCGCCGGCACCCGGGTGCGGTCGCGACTTACCCCGTCCCGCCGGCTCCGTGCCAGTGCGTGTCAGGCGTTCTCGTCCTGGGGTCGTCGCCCGCGCTTGCTAGAGGAGGAGGGGGGCCGGTGAGGCTGAAGCAGGCTCCTCCGCTCGCTGTCCTCGCCGGCCTTCCCTTGCTCGGGGATCCCTCGCGTTATGCTGCTGATCGATGTGGTGATGCTGTGCTCTCCCGGGCCGGGCCTAAGCCGTGCCAGACGAGGGACGGACGTTCATGGCGAACGGGACCGCTCTTCTCGCTCTGCCCGCGGGCCCCCTCGCCCGTTCTCCCCCGCTGCGAGTGGCGTGTGGGAGGTGGCAGGGGTGCGGAATCCGGCCCGACCTCGCTCCCCCGCCCCGTGCCTTGGCGCGTGGGCGGTGTCGGGGTCTCCGTGACGCGGCGGATGCTCCGCCTGTGCCTCTTGGCTGTGTCTCGCGGGCGGCCCTCCCCACGGTGGGGCGGGCCGTGTTGCCGCCGCGCCGCGCGCCTTCTTGGACGCGTGAGCGCGCTCCCCCGGCCGTTGGCGGTGCCCCTGGAGTGTTCCAGGTCGTCCCTCAGGCGCCTGAGGCCGAGTGGCGGTGTCGTTCCCTGTTCCCGTCGCCCTCCTCAGGTGACCGCTGCGCTGGTGTGTCTGAGAAGCGGGGGGTCGAGTCGGTAAGGGAGGCGTGCCCGTCCCCCTCGGGGGGGACGGGTGCCTCGTCGCGCCCCCCCCCACGGCGTGCCGTGTGGGGGCGGGCAGGCTCGGGCGCGTGCCCGCGTGTTCCCCTTGCTGGGGTTTCCACGCGGGTGTGGGAGTGATCGTGGCGGGCCGAGCCAGCGGCGTGATGCTGGCTCTTTGGTTGGGAGGTGCTGTTTGATCGGCACCTCCGTCCCAGTCTCTGCCTCCCTTGGTCTCGGCCTGAGGGGAGGCACTGACTTGGGAGCCGCACAGGGGCCTTTTAGATCCCTAGCTAAGCCCAGTGTGGCCGGAGATGGCGAGCCCGGGGCAGCGCGGGCTCGCGGCCCTGACCACGGACGCTCCGACTTGCTCTAGGCCTTACCTCTACCGCAGACCCCTCCTGCGTTGTGTGGCCATGGTGTCTGTAAGCGCCTTGGTGGGCCCGATGGCGGACGATGGGCGGGGGCGACACGCCCTCGGGGAGAAAGCCTTCTCTAGCGATCCGAGAGGGTGCCTTGGGGTACCGGACCCCCCAGCCGCCGCCCCTCCTCTGCGCGTAGTAGCCACGGACGCCACCATCGTGGCGCGTGGGCAGAGCCGCTCTTTGCCTACCGCGGCCGGCGCCTCCCCCCTCCGAGTCGGGGGAGGGTCACGCCCGGCCGGGCCGTCGTTGGGCGCGGGGCCGCGCGTGTGCGCGAGCGTGCGCGTGGTTCTCCCGTCGCGTGCTGGGGTGGGGAGAGGGCCCGGCCCTGTCCGGGCTCCGCCCCGCCGCGAGCGGCTGGCTCTCCGCTCGCTCCCGTCCCGAGCCGCAGCCGGTGGTGGCGTGCGGGCATGGGTGGGGGCCGCCGCCGCTCTCGGGCGCGTTCCCTCGGGACGTGGGTCCCGGAGCAGACCAGACAGGCAGACGGGTGGCTGGGTGGACGGGGCGGCCCCCGGCGGCGGGGGCGCCTCACGTAGGCCCCGGCGGTGGGGCCGGGCCCGCGGGAGGCCGAAGGGTGGCTGAGGCCGGCCGGCGTCCCAGGCGTCGTGGGACCGCCCTCGCGTGTCGTTGGCGGTGGGATCCCGCGTGTGTTTTCCTGGTGGCCCGTCCGCGCCCGAGGCCGTCCCCGGGAGCCTTCCCGCGAGCCCGCGCTCCCTCCGTCGAGGCGCGCGCCGCGCTCCCCGTTGCCGCCGGTGCTCCCCCGCCCGGGCAGACGCCTGGCCGCGCCGCCCACCGGCCGGGACCGAAATGGGCCTCGCCGCGCGGGTGTCGCCTCCGGCCACCGAGGCCGGTGGTGGCCCCGGGCAAAGTGCTCTCGGCTCCGGTTGGGTGGCGCCCGTGCGCCAGGCGCCCGGCGTGGGACGCCGGCACCGTGTGCGGGAG
>NW_027221966.1:0-5000 GCF_041296265.1 Equus caballus
TTTTATTTTATTATTTTGCTTAATGATTGCCACCTGAGCTAGCCTCTGTGGCCCATTTTCGTCAGCTTCAGAGGGTGGATTTCTCAGTGTTGCTTTTTCCCCAGGTCTCCACGCCCTTGTGTGTTTCTTTTGCTTAAAGATTGCCACCTGAGCTAGCCTCTGTTGCGCTTCTTTCTCAGTTTCAGAGGGTAGATTTCTCAGTGTTGCTTTTTCGCCAGCTCTCCACGCCCTGGTGTCTTTCTTTTCTGCTTAAAGGTTCCAACCTGAGCTAGCGTCTGTTGCCCATGTTCCTCAGTTTCAGAGGGTGGATTTCTCCGTGCTGCTTTTTACCCGGGTCTCCACGCCCTTGTGTGTTTCTTTTGCTTAACGATTGCCACCTGAGCTAGCCTCTGTTGCGCTTCTTTCTCAGTTTCTGAGGGTGGATTTCTCAGTGTTGCTTTTTCCCCAGGTCTCCACGCCCTTGTGTGTTTCTTTTGCTTAACGATTGCCGCCTGAGCTAGCCTCTGTGGCCCATTTTCGTCAGCTTCCAGAGGGTGGATTTCTCAGTGTTGCTTTTTCCCCAGGTCTCCACGTCCCTCAGTGTGTGTGTGTGTGTGAGTGTGTGTGTTTTCTTTGCAAGATTGGCACTTGAGCTAACGTGTGTTGCCCATCTTTGTCAGTTTCAGAGGCTAGATTTTTCAGTATCGCTCTTTCCCAAGGTCTCCACTCCCTTGCTCTTTTCTTCGTTTCTTTCTTTCTTTCTTTTTGGCTTAAATATTGTCACCTGAGCTAGGCTCTGTTGCCCTGCTTCCTCCGTTTCAGCGGGTACCTTTTTTCAGGGTTGCTTTTTCACCGGGTCTCCTCGCCATTGTAGTTTTTTATTTTATTTATTTTTTTTTTGCTTAACGATTGCCACCTGAGCTAGCCTGTGTTGCCCATGTTCGTCAGTTTCAGAGGGTAGATTTCTCAGCGTTGCTTTTTCCCCAGGTCTCTACGCGCTTGTGTGTGTGTGTGTGTGTGTGTGTCTGCTTAAAGATTGCCACCCGAGCTAGCCCCTGTTGCCCATCTTCGTCAGTTTCAGAGGGTAGATTTCTCAGTGTTGATTTTCCCCCAGTTCTCCACGCCCTCGTGCTTTTTTTTTTTTTTTTAATTTCCTTAAATGTCGGCACCTCAGCTAGCCTCTTTTTCCCATCTTCGTCCGTTTCAGCGGGTAGACTCTCCGCCTGCCTTCGACAGACCCTCTGCGCTTGAAAGCTTTCCTCCTCCCGTCATCACGGTCCTTCTCGGATGACGTGCCTGGTTTCGGTTTGACCGTCCCCGCCCGCCCTGATTTTCTAAGTCCTCCCGGGAGCCCCGGGGGCGCTCCGGCCGCTCCGGGAAGCGGCGGCCTCCCGGCCGCACCGGCTCAGCCCGGCCCGGGCCGACCCCTGGCCTCTCTGGGGGAACTCTCCCCGTCCCCTTCCCGGTGAGCGCCCGAGAAACCTTTTCCGGGTCCCCCTCCTGCGGCTGGGGCTGCGCCTTGGCGGCCGGGAGCCCGCGGGCGGACGCCCCGGGGCCGAGCTGGGCCGGGAGGCTGGGTCCGAGGGGGCGCCGGGACGGGATCTGGCGGCCCGGCGGCCCGGCTGTGCTCCCTGGCGGGCCCGCGCTCCGGCTCCGTCCCGCTGAGGCGGTCGCCGGTCGCCGGGTGCCACCTGGCGGCCGCTTTTATATCGTCTCTTTCCTCCGGAGCTCCGGCGACGCAGGCCAAGGGACGGGACTCGGCCGCGGTGACCGAGGCAGAGTCCCGGGAGGCCGGCGTCGCTGGCGGGATCTGGCCCGGTGGCGCCGGGGCGTGAGCGCGACGCCCGCTCGCCGGAGATTGGAGGTGCAGGCTACTGAGGGAGGTGGCTGTCGCCGCGCCGCCCGGTGCCGGCCGGGGTGTGGGGCCTCCCGGACGGGTCGACCAGCAGCCGCCGGTGCCCCTCCGTCCCCGGGAGGGGGTGGGGGGCCGCCGCGGGGGAACGGGCGAGGGAACTCGTCCCGTGCCCGGCCGTCGTCCTGAGGGCGGCCCGGTGGTCGGGCCTTCCGCGTCGCCGATCCCCTTTCCGCGCCCCGCTCCGGAGGTGGGGGACCGGCCGGGGCCTTGTGGGGGAGGCCCGTGGAGGGCGCGACGGGCTCGGCCGCCGGGCTGGCCTTTTCCCCACTGGTCTTCCGAGTCGACCGGCTCTGGCGGTGGGGACCGGGCCCGGTCCTCGGATGCCTCCTCCTCCGTGGCAGTTTTTTGTCCAAGTCCCGCCCTGGAGAAGAGCGTGGACCGGCCGCGGGAGCCCTCGAGGGCGGGCCGGGGAGGGCGTCCCCGGCCGGGACGCGTGCCCGGGGTGGGTCCGGGCCGTCGGACCGGACTTCTCTCTCCGAGTTTCGCGGGTCGCGTCTTTGTCCGGAGGTGGGAGGGGGCCGGCTCGAGGCGTAGGTGGAGCCCCGGCTGAGGGACGGGAGCCACGGTCCCGCCCCGGGCCCGGTCGCCGGAGGCTCCTCCGTGGAATTCTTTTCTAAGTCCTGACCCGGCGACTCAGAGGGAGGGACCGACCGGTCCCGGCCCGCGCGGGCGGCCCGGGGAGGCTGTCCCCGGCTCCCCCTGCCGCCACGCTTCTGGGGTCGACCAGATGGCCCCGGGAGCTCCGGGCCTGGTGGCGATGGGGTCGTGCTTGGGGTCTGGTGGCCGTGGCCGTGATCCAGGGGTTCCCCTCGTGATCCGTGGGTGGGCCCCGTCTCCGGGCGCGGCGATTCTTGCCCCTGAATGGGTGGTTTTGTGCCGCCAGATAAGTGCCGACACGCTCTGCTCGGGTGACAGTCGCCCGAGAGCTTCCGGGTGCCTGGATGCGTGTGCGGGGAGGTCTCCGGGCTCTGGCCGAGAACCGGACGCCCGTTTCCACCCCCGCCGCTTGAGCCGCCCGCTGGGGCCTGCGCGCCGGCTCTTGTGCGTTCCAGGCGTCCCCGCGACCGTGGTGCCACCTCCGGTCTCTGGTACCCGAGGGCGGCGGGGTTAGGGGCGCGGGGTCCTCTACCACGTGCACTCCCTGCCGCCGGCACCCGGGTGCGGTCGCGACTTACCCCGTCCCGCCGGCTCCGTGCCAGTGCGTGTCAGGCGTTCTCGTCCTGGGGTCGTCGCCCGCGCTTGCTAGAGGAGGAGGGGGGCCGGTGAGGCTGAAGCAGGCTCCTCCGCTCGCTGTCCTCGCCGGCCTTCCCTTGCTCGGGGATCCCTCGCGTTATGCTGCTGATCGATGTGGTGATGCTGTGCTCTCCCGGGCCGGGCCTAAGCCGTGCCAGACGAGGGACGGACGTTCATGGCGAACGGGACCGCTCTTCTCGCTCTGCCCGCGGGCCCCCTCGCCCGTTCTCCCCCGCTGCGAGTGGCGTGTGGGAGGTGGCAGGGGTGCGGAATCCGGCCCGACCTCGCTCCCCCGCCCCGTGCCTTGGCGCGTGGGCGGTGTCGGGGTCTCCGTGACGCGGCGGATGCTCCGCCTGTGCCTCTTGGCTGTGTCTCGCGGGCGGCCCTCCCCACGGTGGGGCGGGCCGTGTTGCCGCCGCGCCGCGCGCCTTCTTGGACGCGTGAGCGCGCTCCCCCGGCCGTTGGCGGTGCCCCTGGAGTGTTCCAGGTCGTCCCTCAGGCGCCTGAGGCCGAGTGGCGGTGTCGTTCCCTGTTCCCGTCGCCCTCCTCAGGTGACCGCTGCGCTGGTGTGTCTGAGAAGCGGGGGGTCGAGTCGGTAAGGGAGGCGTGCCCGTCCCCCTCGGGGGGGACGGGTGCCTCGTCGCGCCCCCCCCCACGGCGTGCCGTGTGGGGGCGGGCAGGCTCGGGCGCGTGCCCGCGTGTTCCCCTTGCTGGGGTTTCCACGCGGGTGTGGGAGTGATCGTGGCGGGCCGAGCCAGCGGCGTGATGCTGGCTCTTTGGTTGGGAGGTGCTGTTTGATCGGCACCTCCGTCCCAGTCTCTGCCTCCCTTGGTCTCGGCCTGAGGGGAGGCACTGACTTGGGAGCCGCACAGGGGCCTTTTAGATCCCTAGCTAAGCCCAGTGTGGCCGGAGATGGCGAGCCCGGGGCAGCGCGGGCTCGCGGCCCTGACCACGGACGCTCCGACTTGCTCTAGGCCTTACCTCTACCGCAGACCCCTCCTGCGTTGTGTGGCCATGGTGTCTGTAAGCGCCTTGGTGGGCCCGATGGCGGACGATGGGCGGGGGCGACACGCCCTCGGGGAGAAAGCCTTCTCTAGCGATCCGAGAGGGTGCCTTGGGGTACCGGACCCCCCAGCCGCCGCCCCTCCTCTGCGCGTAGTAGCCACGGACGCCACCATCGTGGCGCGTGGGCAGAGCCGCTCTTTGCCTACCGCGGCCGGCGCCTCCCCCCTCCGAGTCGGGGGAGGGTCACGCCCGGCCGGGCCGTCGTTGGGCGCGGGGCCGCGCGTGTGCGCGAGCGTGCGCGTGGTTCTCCCGTCGCGTGCTGGGGTGGGGAGAGGGCCCGGCCCTGTCCGGGCTCCGCCCCGCCGCGAGCGGCTGGCTCTCCGCTCGCTCCCGTCCCGAGCCGCAGCCGGTGGTGGCGTGCGGGCATGGGTGGGGGCCGCCGCCGCTCTCGGGCGCGTTCCCTCGGGACGTGGGTCCCGGAGCAGACCAGACAGGCAGACGGGTGGCTGGGTGGACGGGGCGGCCCCCGGCGGCGGGGGCGCCTCACGTAGGCCCCGGCGGTGGGGCCGGGCCCGCGGGAGGCCGAAGGGTGGCTGAGGCCGGCCGGCGTCCCAGGCGTCGTGGGACCGCCCTCGCGTGTCGTTGGCGGTGGGATCCCGCGTGTGTTTTCCTGGTGGCCCGTCCGCGCCCGAGGCCGTCCCCGGGAGCCTTCCCGCGAGCCCGCGCTCCCTCCGTCGAGGCGCGCGCCGCGCTCCCCGTTGCCGCCGGTGCTCCCCCGCCCGGGCAGACGCCTGGCCGCGCCGCCCACCGGCCGGGACCGAAATGGGCCTCGCCGCGCGGGTGTCGCCTCCGGCCACCGAGGCCGGTG
>NW_027221966.1:17500-24987 GCF_041296265.1 Equus caballus
AGGCCGCTTGTCGGGCGCCACCGGCTGCCCGGCATCCTCTTATATAGTGTTCGAGGAGGTCGACCAGGTGGCCCGGCCGGGATGGGGGGGGGGGGTGGGGTGCGGGGGATGGTGTCCCGGGCGGCGGGGGGCGGGGGGGTAGGAGTGGAGAGGGAAAGGTGGGCGGGGCGAATGCCGGGGGCGGGGGTCGGCGCGGGGCGGGGCGGGGCGGGAGTTGGGGATGGGGGAGGGGCGGGAGGCCGTCTGGACATGGAGGGTCGGAAGAGCGGTGGTGACAATGATTTTCATTATCATTTAGAAAGAAGAACGTGGACTTCTTTAGAGGAGTCCTTTGAATAGCTTCTCCATTTAGTTAACATGCATCCAAATGGAGGTCGGGAAACTTGGGTCCTGTTAACATATGGATGGAAGTGGAAAGAACTATCGCGATGACCGTCCTTGTGTTTCTTTTATTTTTTCTTTCTTCCTTCTCCCCAAAGCCGCCCCCCCCACCCCCGCCCCGCCCCGCCCCGCCCCGCCCCGTCCCGTCCCGTCCCGTCCATCCATAGTTGTAGGTTCCAGTGGTAGGTCTTTCGGGTTTCTGCTATGTGGGCTTGAAGGGCGATGCTGGGTCTGGGGCTGCGCCCAGGATCCGAACCGGTGAAAACCTGGGCCGTCGAAGCCGGGGGTCGGGGTGGGGGCGCGTACTTGACCGCTCGTCCACGGGCTCGGCCCCCGGCCCTTGTTTTCTAGGGAGAGAGACAGAGAGACCCGATCCATTTTCTCTTGGCCTCTAAAGCGTGTGTGTGGTCGAAAGGCGACGGAGAGAGGGGTTCTGGTCCAGAAAGCCCCGACCGCGCCGCCACGGGGATCGGTCGGTCCCGCCCGAACCGTCCGAGTCGGAAAGGAACGGACAGCTTTCCTCCTTTGGGCCCCTGACTTGGGACCAACAGGGGAAGAGAAACAGGCCTCTCTCCCTCACACCCTGGCCCCTTCCCCCAGGACGCCCTCCTTCTAGTCAGCCCGCCTCTGGCTTTTCCACACGCCGACGACCGCTCGTCGGCATGGACCCACCTTCCTTGGGGGACACCACCACACGACTCTCCCACTCGTCTGCCTGCCTTTCGTTGGCGTCGCTGCCAAAGGCGAGGGGTAGGGGTGGCGGTGGCAGGGACGGCAGGGGCCCAGCGGCTCTCTGGAGGGTGAGGAAGTCTTGCTGGTTCTCCTAGGTCGGTGATCTTTCTCGATCTCCACACACATTCTTCGTTTGGGGAGCCAAGAGACGCCCTCTGAGGAATCCCTATGGCCAGGGTCGATCACTTACTCGCTCACTGCCTCGGCCTCGGCCTCGGCCTCTGTCCATCTTGTCTCTCTCCCTCCCTCCCTCCCTCCCTCCCTCCCTCGTCGGTCTCTGTGTGTGGACGTCTAGGTGGAGGCGAGGCAGGGAGGCCATCCACCCACCCACCCACCTCGTGGTTTACCACACGCTCTACACGGAGGTAGAATTCCCATCCCACCGAATCCATCCTTTCCACGGGGCACAAGCCAGTGGCCTTCGGGAGTCTCTCTCCCCAAGGTGGCACATCCGTCACGGCTATCTATTTCCAGAAGGTTTCCGTTTCCATCCCCTCCCTCCGAAAGAAAAAACGGCCCCACTCCCGGATCTGCCTCACCACGACCACCACCACCACCACCACCGCCGCCGCCACCGCCGCCGCCGCCGCCGCCGCCATCTGCTGTCGCCCTCTAGGGTTGGACCGTTCTAGCTCTCTCCTCTGTGTGGAATCGCAACGTAGGTCGCCTTGGATGTCTGGCACCTCTCACTTAGCAGAAGGTTTTGGAGGCTCAGGCTGGGCCACGCTTTGGCCCGGGTCAGTGTTCCGTTCCTCCGGACGGCTTCCTCGTTTTCCACGAGAAGGAGCCGTGAAGACGGAAAGGAAGGGCGGATGGATGGCTTCTCCCGTGCTACCGAGTCCCTCTCCCCTTTTCCCCAAAGCGTGAGGGGCGGTCGACAGGATCGTCTCTGGTGACAAAAGTCAGAGGCACCCCGGGTCAGACACCGTGCGAGGCGTTGGTGTGTTCTCGAGACGAGAACACGTCCCCGTCAGCGTTTCCTGTCGTTCTCGTTCCGAAAGGATTCACGCGCCACCCCGTCTCCCTCAAGGTCTTAGGGCTGTCGTGCTCCGCAGCCGTCACGTGTCGTGGATCCTGGGCACCACCACGCCACCCCGCCCCCGCCCCCCCGCCATAGCTGTCGATCGCTATGTGGCACGCCTACGTTTGCCCAAAAGGGCAGTCCGATGGACAGCGTGGGTGCTTTTCCCAGCAGGCAGGCAGGCAGGTGAGAGTCACCCCTCTAGAAGGTTTCCAAGCCCCGTTCCATTCTCAGAGGCAGCTCCTTTGGCCATCAAGGAGGCAGGCGATGGGGGTGGGGGTGGGGATGGGGATGGGGCCGGGGCCTCTGTCCCTCTGTCGCGGTAGAAATGATTGGGAAAGGAGGGACGATGGGCGTAGGTCAACCATCCTGGGCGGTGGTGCTTTGGGAGCTTTTTCTAGAAGAAGGGGCGAACGGCCTTCCCTGGGAAGGGAGGAAACCAGAGGAGGTCCCCCTCAGACCGACCTGGCACGAGAAGGACACTCTCTCTCTCTCTCTCTCCCTTTTCTTCCTGACTTGAAATCAGGAGACAAAACTCCCCTGCCAAAGGGGCCCTCCCGAAACGGGGAGTGAGGAAGACCTCCTTCTCTTCACGGCTGAAGTTCTCCCTGCCTTTCCTGGACGGGAAGGATAGCACCTACGCCCGCTGCCGTCGGCGACTTTTAGTCCGCCTGGAGAGGAAGAAATTCTTTCCCGTGGCCGAACCCTGGCGGTTCGTTCGTGCTGCAGAGGACGTGGCCCTCTCTGACACGCCCAGGAACCTCCTCGCTCCGGGTCGCTCCGGGTCGAGGAGAGGGAGTTCTGTTCTGTGGTTTAGAATGGTGCTTAAAAAGGGACATCGCTTACAAAGGGTCCTCGTCCCCCTTCCTAAACGGACGGCTCGGCTCGGAGGCGTGAGATACGTTTCGCATCCTCCTCGTCGTCTTCACTCAAAGTTTTATTGGAGTTTTGAAGATTTTATTTTTTGTCTTTCCTTTTTCTCCCCAAAGCCCCCCCGGTACATAGTTGTGTGTTCTTCGTTGTGGGTCCTTCTAGCGGTGGTATGTGGGACGCCACCTCAGCGTGGTTTGATGAGCAGTGCCGTGTCCGCGCCCGGGATCCGAACCGACGAAACACTGGGCCGCCTGCAGCGGAGCGCGCGAACTTAACCACTCGGCCACGGGGCCAGCCCCTTACTGGATTTTTTAAACAACTCCGGGGGCCGGCCCGGTGGCGCGGCGGTGAAGTTCGCACGTTCCGCTCCGCCGGCCCCGGGTTCGCCGGTCCGGATCCCGGGCGCAGGACCCGGCACCGCTTGGCGAGACACGCTGTGGCAGGCGTCCCACCTGGAAAGTAGAGGGGGATGGGCACGGATGTCAGCTCAGGGCCAGTCTTCCTCAGCCGACAGAGGAGGATTGGCGGCAGATGTTCGCTCAGGGCTCATCTTCCTCAAAAATAAAATAATAAATCGATTCGATAAAATATCAAATAACACAACCGCGGGATCACGACTTAGAGTCACCATTGGCCCGATGATGCCACTCCCCACCCCCCCCACCCCCCTACCCCCCACCATTTGGAGGTGCCGTCAGTGGGATTCGTTCCTGTTTGTCCATCTTTCTTCCTCTTTTTTTTTTTTTTTTAAAGACTGGCACCCGAGCTCATTGCCAATCTTATCTTTTCTTTTTATTCCTCCTCCTTCTTCTTCTTCTCCCCAGAGCACCCCAGTACCTAGTTGTATATTCTCTTTGAGGGTCCCTCTGGTTCTGCCGTGTGGGACGCCACCTCAGCGTGGCTTGATGAGCGGTACCGTGTCCGAGCCCAGGATCCGAACCTTTGAAGCCCCGGGCCGCTGAAGCGGAGCGTGCAAACTCAACTGCTCGGCCACGGGGTCAGCCCCTTCCTTCCTTCCTTCCTTCCTTCCTTCCTTCCTTCGGAGGAGGAGGAGGAGGAGGAGGAGGAGGAGGAGGAGGAGGAGGCAGGCGCTGTGTGAAGTCGCCAGTGAGTCTGTGGAAAGAGACGGAGGATTTCCCATGGGAAGCTGGGGCGGGGGACACGGACCAATGTCGTGCGAACTTGAAGGTGAATGATCAAAAAACCCACACACGCCTAGAGCAGCGGGTTGCCAGTTAGGAGTTTGCTTGCCGGGCCCATAACGCAGGGCTCATCGATGAGCCAAACCGTCCGTGATCCTCAAGCAGTCTAGTAGGGTTAGAGAAAGGAGGGGGGCACTCTTTCTGCCCAGACGAGGCGAGTTTCTCAGACAGCCACCCTGCCCCAACATCTTCCCTCCCTGCCTCCCGGCCCTTGGCGGACTGCGGCCTAAGGGTGGGGGAATTGAAGAAAGCCGTTCAATGGAAAAGAGCCCGAGGCCATGGGAGAGAGCTTCCTGCACTTGAATGAAGCCCTGACACCAGGCCCGTCGGAATGAATGGGCCTGACCTCCCCTCCCCCCTCCCCCCTTCCAGGCTGGCGAGTCCCACCGACTCGACTCGGCAGTGGAAGGCTAGGGGTTTCCTCCGAAATGGTGAACCGGCCCCCTTGTCCACAGGAAAACCACACACGGCTACAGCCTAGGCCGGATCTCGGGCCAAGTCGTCAGGGTGGCAAGATGATGGTGGATGAGAGGAAACTTGTTCTGGGACCGCCCCGCCCCCCCATCGCCTCTCTGGCTGAGAAGAGGGCTGGGGAGCAGTGAGGGTCAGGGGGAGAGTGGGGGCGGGGCCGGGACAGGGACCACCGGGCAGTAGGACGGGAGTAGCCCTGAGGCCTGCCTGCCTGCCTGCCTGCCTGCTTCCTTCCCTGCCGGCGCAGGGCTGAGAGAGGCACGGGGCACGCTGGCTCCTGCCCCTTCACTCATTCGGGAAGCCTTCTGTTGTTGCTCCTGAGGTGCCGGCTGCGGTGACAGACAGAGCAAAACTCCTCTCTCTGTCTATTTCTTCAAAGGCCCGAGGTCTGAGCTACGACAGATTCCCCTGTGGCTCGACCCGCAACCTCCCATCCTGCCAGACCAGACCCCTTGTCCAAAAACCTCCACTGGAGGAGCTCTTTCACCTGACCCGGAAAGGAAACACCAGCCCTGCCTCAGCCTCACACCCACCACCACCACCACCACCACCACCACAACCATCCCCCCCGCCCCACTCTCCTCCGGACCCAGATACCTAACAGAGAGAACAAAAATCCAAAAATCCTGCTGCTCTCCTTCTACCGCCTCCACTTTAGAAGAGTCGGTCTCCCCCGAACACCTCAGACTCTGTGACTTCCCGCGGCCTCCCTTTCCCCGTCCCATGCTCTCCCCGGATGGGCCCCATCTTACACTCGAACGGACAGCTCCACCGCTCGGGGCAGCTAGACACGATGTCCCAAAGTGGCCCAGACGGTAGCCTGGTCGATTCCAAAGGACCCACACACGCAGTCGGCCATAAACGTGGTGTGGAGATCGTGGACGTTCGCGGGCCTCTGATGAAATCGCTGCTCCGGGGACCCCGGCGTCTAGGACCCGTCTTCTCCATGTTCTTCACACCGTTGCTCCTGGGCCGGTTATTCTCTTCCCTCTCGCTGACCTTAACGTTTTGTCTCTGCCATTGATATTTTTTTTAAAGATTTTATTTTTTCCTTTTTCTCCCCAAAGCCCCCCGGTACATAGTTGTGTATTCTTCGTTGTGGGTTCTTCTAGTTGTGGCATGTGGGACGCTGCTTCAGCGTGGTCTGATGAACAGTGCCATGTCCGCGCCCAGGATTCGAACCCACGAAACACTGGGCCGCCTGCAGCGGAGCGCGCGAACTTAACCACTCGGCCACGGGGCCAGCCCCCTCTGCCATTGAATTTTGACTGTGCGAATGTGACTTGCCGCTGTAGGGCTGCGTGGATCTCTCAGGCATCCTGCTGTGCCATGCGGGGGGGAATCCTTGGTGGGTGGGTCGATAGATGTCCCTTTGGTTGTCCCCTGGAGGGGAGAGACAGAGGGACGACTCAATCCACCACGAACGCTGATGTCGCTCCGATAAACCTGTAGCGGTGATTCTAGTTTATGGCCCGTGTCCTGAAAAGAACTTCCCGAAGGCCCAGCCCGGCGGCACAGCAGTTAAGTTCGCACGTTCCGTTTTGTCGGCCAGGGGTTCGCCGGTTCGGATCCGGGGTGCGGACGTGGCGCCGCTTGGTGAGCCATGCTGTGGTCGGCGTCCCGCCTATCAACGGGAGGAGGATGGGCACGGATGTTAGCTCGGGACCACTCTCCCGGGCAAAAAGAGGAGAATTGGCAGCAGGTGTCAGCTCGGGGCTCGTCTTCCTCGAAAAATAAATTAATTAAATAAATTGAAACAACTTCCCAAACCTCTCTGATAACTTGAAGCTTTGAAGTTTTGCGAGGTGAAATCAGGTGATAAAAAAGTCCACGGACGGGGGCAGCCCCGTGGCCGAGTGGTTAAGTTCACACGCTCCCCTTCGGCGGCCCAGGGTTTTGCCCGTTCAGATCCCGGGCACGGACACGGCACCGCTCGTCGGGCCGTGTGGAGGCGGCGTCCCGCATGCCACCACTAGAACGGCCCTCAACTAAGATAGACAACTATGTCATGGGGGGGATTTGGGAGAAAAATCGGGAGGGGGGAAAAAAACAAAAACGGAAGATTGGCAAGAGTCGTTAGCTCGGGTGCCAAACTTAAGACAAAAACAATTTCCCTGACGATGTAGATCATTTCGAGTAAGATAGAACCTGAGACGTGAGTGGCTAAATAGAAGTTTATCTACTTTGGGTTTGTGAGGATACGGAAACGAAAAGACGTTTGGGTCTATCGAGGAACACGTCTCGTGCTTTATTAAAAGCTTTGACAGGGGACGGCGGTCCCGGCGGCATAGTGGTTAAGCTCCTGCACTCAGCTTCGGCAGCCTGGGGTCCTCGGGTTCAGATCCCGGGCGTGGACCTCCACCGCTCCTCACACCGGGCTGTGGTGGCATCCCGTCCGCAAGATCAAGGAAGTGGGGCGCAGGTGTTACCTCGGGCCCGCTCTCCCTCAAGCAGAAAGAAGAGGAAGATTGGCAACAGGCGTCAGCTCTGTGAGGGCCGATCTTCCTCACCCAAACACTAAAGTGAGATGAAATCAAATAAAGCGAAGGAAGAGATAAACCTATGAAATCCCATGTTTCTAAAAGTGGCCAAGTGTTTAGAAATTGCCAAGCGACAGACTGCTCATGGGAAGGACAGTTCCTAATTGCTGACTTCTTAGTTTTCACCAAAATTAAGGTTCGTGAGGGTTAAAATTCTACTTAACGAATGCGATGAAAGCCACTAGGCCGGCCCAGTGGCGCGCTGGTTAAGTGTGCCTGTTCCACTTCGCCGGCCCGGGGTTCGCCGGTTCGGATCCCGGGGGTGGA
>NW_027221967.1:0-25452 GCF_041296265.1 Equus caballus
AGGCTCTCAGGAGTCCCGGGCTCCCGGCATCGCTGCCCCGCCATCGCCCAGGAACCACAGACAGGCACCGGAGCTCGCTGGCGCGCTCTGTCTGCGCTTGCGTGTGCGTGTGCGTGTGCGTGTGCGTGTTGTGCGAGTGGGTGTGTAGGCGTGTGTGTGTGTGTGTGTGTGTGTGCGCGCGCGCGCGCGCCTGTGTGTCTGTGTGCCTGTGTGTGTGCGCGTCCGGGTTTGCGTGTTCCTTTCTCTCCGCTTCTTCACTCTGGCTCTTTTCCTCTTTCTGCCGGGCACCCCCGACCTTACTGAGGTGATAGAAGGAGCAGGCAGAAAAGTCAGGGCCCAGAGAACTTGGCACGAGAAAGCAGCTCCATCTACCAGACATGTAGAAGCCCCTCCCCGACGACCGACCGCAGCGTCCCCGTTCTGCTCAAGTGCCGCTGGGGACGTTGCCCGGGATCTCCCGCCCGCTAGGTCACCGACGAAGGCGCCTCCGTTTTCCAAGAGCGCGCTCGCGCCCAGGACGGAGGGAGGAGCAGCACGGTGTGACGACGGGGAGGAAGAGTCGCGTCCGAAGGCCCGTCGGTGCCTGCCGACGTCCCGGCTCTCCCTGTCTCGAGACCTCTGGGCTTCAGGGTTCTGTGCCGCAAGGCTTTCCCGCCGCAGCCCCCGGGACCCAGGGCGCGCTGTGTGCGCTGCCCGTCTCCAGCGTTTGGGCCCTGTGGGCCTTCTTGCGTCCCACTGGAAAGGGACCCTGGGACGGAGAGAAGACGGGCAGGGGGCGGGCTTCGGCAAAGAGAGCGACGGCCATCCACAGACGTCCGACGAGGCCCTCCGGGGCGCCAAGCTCTCCATTTTCCACGGCACGTGTCCTCGTCAGGTTCTGCCACCTCTCGCCGGCATGCGTAGGCACACCGCTGGTCTTGCGGCCCCAGAGGCGAGGAGGCGAACGCCCCGGAGGCCGAGATTGGCACCCGCGTTCTCGGCTGCTGGGTGGCCAGCACCTAGGAGAGTGTCTGGCCGGAAGCAGCCAGGCGATCGATCCCTGGGTGCTGGATGAGCCTCGGCGGCAAGAAGTAGGCTCGTGGGGAAGGACGGCGGCCGAGGCCCGGGCCCCCACCGAGGCCGCGCTCCGTGCTGAGCGGTCCGCTCCGTGTTTCCCGCTTGCGTTCTCACCAGCACTCGCCCCCGCAAGGAGGCACGAACTCCAGGACCCCCTCGCACCAGATGAGGAAAGCGCAGCTCAGGGAGGGCACGTCACTCGCGGGAGACGGCGGCCCTTGGGTTTCAGCTCAGGACTTCGGTCTCCCGAGCCTGCGTTTCGGGGCAAGGCTCCGGTCCCGCGCTCCGGGAAACTGACAGGGACGCAGTCCCGCTTCTCCCCGCAGAAGGTGCTCCTCGGAGATCAGATCCGGGGACCCGTCAGAACCACCCCGGCACGAGCTGGCAGGGAGCGACGCGCACCGCCCCTCCCCCCCCATCCCGCAGCCCGCAGCCCGCAGCCCGCAGCCCGCAGCCCGCAGCCCGAGGAAGCGAGGAGCAGGCGATAGAGGCGCTGGGTTGGCAGGAGGGGAAACGGGGCCGGCAGGAGAAGCGAACCGCGGAGAGACTCCCTCCCAGGACGACGATGGCTGAACGGGGAGAGGAGGGAGCTTTGGGTCCTCTCTCGTCCTGCTTTGACCGGGATGTCCCCATTTTTCCACAGCGAGCGAGTATGGCTCTTGGATTCGGTGGGGAAGACGTGGTTTATCTGGAGGACTTTTCCCTTCGGGGGTTCAAAGTCCGTTCTCTGAGGCAAGGCTCCCTCTCTGCCTCCCTGTCCTTCCCATTCGCCTCCCCGGAAGCCAGCTCTCCTCCCGGTTTCCTGGATCCCTTGGCCACGGTCCTCTGTTGCAAACACAGGCAGGTGCAAAGAAGATGCGAAAGGCTGCCCGAGCCACGCGAACGGAAAGCTGAAGCCAGGGAGCCAGGAAGGGCTGGCTGCTGAGGGAGGACGTGTCCTGTCAGGAGGCTTTTCAACTCCCTCTGACAGATGCGGCCTGGAGGGGCGGGGCCCGGCCGGGGCCCTGGGGTGGTAGGGGTCGGGTGTGAGGGGGTGGGTGGGGAGGCGGGGGGAGGCGGGAAGAGAGGGAGGCCCCCGAGTGAGGGGACACCAAAAGCCTCAGCCATCAAGACTCCTCATCTTTGCATCCAGCGTTCTCAAACTCAAAACGAACGCAAGCTCATCCACCAGGAGCAACGTAGCAGCGTTTCCAAGCGAGGCAGGACCGCCCGAAGGCGAAAGCAGAATGGGATCCCAGTCAGGTGGAGCTTGAAACTCAGACCCACCCACCCCCCTACCCCCCCACCCCGGGAAGGGGGCTTCTGGAAGGAAAAGCGAGACAAACTGACAGGGACAAACTTAGGTCGGGAAAGGAGTGTTGATTGTGAATGAGCCTCTCAAGGACAAGCGAGCGGGTACCAGGTTTTAGAAGATGACCTGCAGCGGCACAGACGCCAGCAAAGGCAGAAGCCATCCCGTCTTGGGTGAGGTGCCCGAGACGCGCCTCTCTAACCCAGTCCGCCCTGTCCTTGGAGAAGCGGGCGGTGTCTGGAAAAGCCTGACCAGGTGTCTTTCCTCGGTGGGCGGGGCTGGTCGCTTTGGGACCCGTTTGGGCCTCCCGGCACCGCCGTGGAATCCGTTCCACCTGACAGGACGACTCTACCCGGCGGCTGGGGCGGCGGGGGCGGGGCGCCGAGGGAAGGGCTGGGGTGTCACCGGAGCGGGAGCCGAGCGGGTGGGAAGAGGCCGAGGCCAGAGGGAGCCGGCGGGCGGCGTGTGCGGCGTCGGGGTCCCGGTCCCGGTCCCGGTCCCGGTCCCGCCGGGCTGGCCCCGATTGGCCCTGGGTTCGGGTGGGGCCGCGAGCTGGAAGGGTTGGGCTGTGGCGGGGAGGGGTTGGGCCCTGCCCATGGGCGGCGCCGGCGGGCCCGCGGTGCGGAGGGTGGCGGGGGGGGTGGGGGAGGGCTGGCTGGAGGGGTGGGGGGCGTCCGCGGAGGACGGAGGCCGGAGGCGGCAAAAGGCGAGGGAGGCAAAAGCCTACAGCACCCGGTATTCCCAGGCGGTCTCCCATCCAAGTACTAACCAGGCCCGACCCTGCTTAGCTTCCGAGATCAGACGAGATCGGGCGCGTTCAGGGTGGTATGGCCGTAGACGCTGGCGCCTGCCGCCGGCGCCCCTAAGAAGCCGCGCCGCGTCGCCCGGCCCGCGGCTCGCGCGCGCGCCCAGGCCTCTGTGACGCGCACCCGCCGCCGCCGGCGCCCCCTGCGCCCGCGCTCGGCCTGCCGCCTTCCTCCCGCTGCTGCCTCCCGCCGCGGCCGCCTCGGGCGCGGCCAGCGGGCCAGCCAAACCCTGCGCTGCCCCGCCCTGCTGCCCTCCCAGGGCGCGGAGGCCTGGAGCAGCCCGGGGTGCGAGGAGGCGGGGCGGGGCGGGCGGCGGTGGGAAACGAGGGGTGGTGGGGGCGGGGATGGGGGCGGGGCGCCTGGCTGGGCGCTCTCCCCTCGCGGCCCGGGAACACTCCAGGCCGCCCTGGCCGCTCGGATCCGGCGATGGGTCGCAGGAGATGCGGCTGCTGGGAGGTGGGGGGCGCGGGGCACTTGGCCCGAGGCGTCGGGGCGTCGGGCCGCCGGGCCCGTGCTCCTCTGAGTCCCCTCCGGCCCGAGGGGCCTCCCAGCGGGAGCCCTGACCTCTGCGGCGCCGGCCGGGCCCCGACTTGCCCAAACCCAGGCGGAGCCACCGGCGCGACCAGAGGGCGTCAGCGGAAGCCCGCCGCGCTGCCCCTGAGGGCGCGGGGAGGCGGGGCGGCCACCCTTCCCCCGCCAGCGCCGCCCAGGAGACCGGCACCCCGCCCCCAACCCGCCCCTCGCGGGGACCCTGGACAGCTCCTGCTGGCGCCAGCCCAGAGACCCAGAGACAGAGACAGAGACAGAGACACGGAGAAACAGAGAAACGGCGACACGGAGAGGATCCAAGACACGGACCTAGACAGACACCCACCCTGACCCAGAGAGGCTCTGCCCAAGAGCTCGCTTCCCCCCCAGGAGGGCGGTGGTGCTGGAGCTGGGCCCGGGCCAGGAGGCAGGGGCCCCGGGGCTGGCGATCACCCCTGGGGCCCTAGGCCGCGCAGACAGGCTCTCAGGAGTCCCGGGCTCCCGGCATCGCTGCCCCGCCATCGCCCAGGAACCACAGACAGGCACCGGAGCTCGCTGGCGCGCTCTGTCTGCGCTTGCGTGTGCGTGTGCGTGTGCGTGTGCGTGTTGTGCGAGTGGGTGTGTAGGCGTGTGTGTGTGTGTGTGTGTGTGTGCGCGCGCGCGCGCGCCTGTGTGTCTGTGTGCCTGTGTGTGTGCGCGTCCGGGTTTGCGTGTTCCTTTCTCTCCGCTTCTTCACTCTGGCTCTTTTCCTCTTTCTGCCGGGCACCCCCGACCTTACTGAGGTGATAGAAGGAGCAGGCAGAAAAGTCAGGGCCCAGAGAACTTGGCACGAGAAAGCAGCTCCATCTACCAGACATGTAGAAGCCCCTCCCCGACGACCGACCGCAGCGTCCCCGTTCTGCTCAAGTGCCGCTGGGGACGTTGCCCGGGATCTCCCGCCCGCTAGGTCACCGACGAAGGCGCCTCCGTTTTCCCAAGAGCGCGCTCGCGCCCAGGACGGAGGGAGGAGCAGCACGGTGTGACGACGGGGAGGAAGAGTCGCGTCCGAAGGCCCGTCGGTGCCTGCCGACGTCCCGGCTCTCCCTGTCTCGAGACCTCTGGGCTTCAGGGTTCTGTGCCGCAAGGCTTTCCCGCCGCAGCCCCCGGGACCCAGGGCGCGCTGTGTGCGCTGCCCGTCTCCAGCGTTTGGGCCCTGTGGGCCTTCTTGCGTCCCACTGGAAAGGGGACCCTGGGACGGAGAGAAGACGGGCAGGGGGCGGGCTTCGGCAAAGAGAGCGACGGCCATCCACAGACGTCCGACGAGGCCCTCCGGGGCGCCAAGCTCTCCATTTTCCACGGCACGTGTCCTCGTCAGGTTCTGCCACCTCTCGCCGGCATGCGTAGGCACACCGCTGGTCTTGCGGCCCCAGAGGCGAGGAGGCGAACGCCCCGGAGGCCGAGATTGGCACCCGCGTTCTCGGCTGCTGGGTGGCCAGCACCTAGGAGAGTGTCTGGCCGGAAGCAGCCAGGCGATCGATCCCTGGGTGCTGGATGAGCCTCGGCGGCAAGAAGTAGGCTCGTGGGGAAGGACGGCGGCCGAGGCCCGGGCCCCCACCGAGGCCGCGCTCCGTGCTGAGCGGTCCGCTCCGTGTTTCCCGCTTGCGTTCTCACCAGCACTCGCCCCCGCAAGGAGGCACGAACTCCAGGACCCCCTCGCACCAGATGAGGAAAGCGCAGCTCAGGGAGGGCACGTCACTCGCGGGAGACGGCGGCCCTTGGGTTTCAGCTCAGGACTTCGGTCTCCCGAGCCTGCGTTTCGGGGCAAGGCTCCGGTCCCGCGCTCCGGGAAACTGACAGGGACGCAGTCCCGCTTCTCCCCGCAGAAGGTGCTCCTCGGAGATCAGATCCGGGGACCCGTCAGAACCACCCCGGGCACGAGCTGGCAGGGAGCGACGCGCACCGCCCCTGCCCCCCCATCCCGCAGCCCGCGGCCCGCAGCCCGCAGCCCGCAGCCCGCAGCCCGCAGCCCGCAGCCCGAGGAAGCGAGGAGCAGGCGATAGAGGCGCTGGGTTGGCAGGAGGGGACACGGGGCCGGCAGGAGAAGCGAACCGCGAAGAGACTCCCTCCCAGGACGACGATGGCTGAACGGGGAGAGGAGGGAGCTTTGGGTCCTCTCTCGTCCTGCTTTGACCGGGATGTCCCCATTTTTCCACAGCGAGCGAGTATGGCTCTTGGATTCGGTGGGGAAGACGTGGTTTATCTGGAGGACTTTTCCCTTCGGGGGTTCAAAGTCCGTTCTCTGAGGCAAGGCTCCCTCTCTGCCTCCCTGTCCTTCCCATTCGCCTCCCCGGAAGCCAGCTCTCCTCCCGGTTTCCTGGATCCCTTGGCCACGGTCCTCTGTTGCAAACACAGGCAGGTGCAAAGAAGATGCGAAAGGCTGCCCGAGCCACGCGAACGGAAAGCTGAAGCCAGGGAGCCAGGAAGGGCTGGCTGCTGAGGGAGGACGTGTCCTGTCAGGAGGCTTTTCAACTCCCTCTGACAGATGCGGCCTGGAGGGGCGGGGCCCGGCCGGGGCCCTGGGGTGGTAGGGGTCGGGTGTGAGGGGGTGGGTGGGGAGGCGGGGGGAGGCGGGAAGAGAGGGAGGCCCCCGAGTGAGGGGACACCAAAAGCCTCAGCCATCAAGACTCCTCATCTTTGCATCCAGCGTTCTCAAACTCAAAACGAACGCAAGCTCATCCACCAGGAGCAACGTAGCAGCGTTTCCAAGCGAGGCAGGACCGCCCGAAGGCGAAAGCAGAATGGGATCCTAGTCAGGTGGAGCTTGAAACTCAGACCCACCCACCCCCCTACCCCCCCACCACCTCCCCCCCTCCCCGCCACCCCGGGAAGGGGGCTTCTGGAAGGAAAAGCGAGACAAACTGACAGGGACAAACTTAGGTCGGGAAAGGAGTGTTGATTGTGAATGAGCCTCTCAAGGACAAGCGAGCGGGTACCAGGTTTTAGAAGATGACCTGCAGCGGCACAGACGCCAGCAAAGGCAGAAGCCATCCCGTCTTGGGTGAGGTGCCCGAGACGCGCCTCTCTAACCCAGTCCGCCCTGTCCTTGGAGAAGCGGGCGGTGTCTGGAAAAGCCTGACCAGGTGTCTTTCCTCGGTGGGCGGGGCTGGTCGCTTTGGGACCCGTTTGGGCCTCCCGGCACCGCCGTGGAATCCGTTCCACCTGACAGGACGACTCTACCCGGCGGCTGGGGCGGCGGGGGCGGGGCGCCGAGGGAAGGGCTGGGGTGTCACCGGAGCGGGAGCCGAGCGGGTGGGAAGAGGCCGAGGCCAGAGGGAGCCGGCGGGCGGCGTGTGCGGCGTCGGGGTCCCGGTCCCGGTCCCGGTCCCGGTCCCGCCGGGCTGGCCCCGATTGGCCCTGGGTTCGGGTGGGGCCGCGAGCTGGAAGGGTTGGGCTGTGGCGGGGAGGGGTTGGGCCCTGCCCATGGGCGGCGCCGGCGGGCCCGCGGTGCGGAGGGTGGCGGGGGGGGTGGGGGAGGGCTGGCTGGAGGGGTGGGGGGCGTCCGCGGAGGACGGAGGCCGGAGGCGGCAAAAGGCGAGGGAGGCAAAAGCCTACAGCACCCGGTATTCCCAGGCGGTCTCCCATCCAAGTACTAACCAGGCCCGACCCTGCTTAGCTTCCGAGATCAGACGAGATCGGGCGCGTTCAGGGTGGTATGGCCGTAGACGCTGGCGCCTGCCGCCGGCGCCCCTAAGAAGCCGCGCCGCGTCGCCCGGCCCGCGGCTCGCGCGCGCGCCCAGGCCTCTGTGACGCGCACCCGCCGCCGCCGGCGCCCCCTGCGCCCGCGCTCGGCCTGCCGCCTTCCTCCCGCTGCTGCCTCCCGCCGCGGCCGCCTCGGGCGCGGCCAGCGGGCCAGCCAAACCCTGCGCTGCCCCGCCCTGCTGCCCTCCCAGGGCGCGGAGGCCTGGAGCAGCCCGGGGTGCGAGGAGGCGGGGCGGGGCGGGCGGCGGTGGGAAACGAGGGGTGGTGGGGGCGGGGATGGGGGCGGGGCGCCTGGCTGGGCGCTCTCCCCTCGCGGCCCGGGAACACTCCAGGCCGCCCTGGCCGCTCGGATCCGGCGATGGGTCGCAGGAGATGCGGCTGCTGGGAGGTGGGGGGCGCGGGGCACTTGGCCCGAGGCGTCGGGGCGTCGGGCCGCCGGGCCCGTGCTCCTCTGAGTCCCCTCCGGCCCGAGGGGCCTCCCAGCGGGAGCCCTGACCTCTGCGGCGCCGGCCGGGCCCCGACTTGCCCAAACCCAGGCGGAGCCACCGGCGCGACCAGAGGGCGTCAGCGGAAGCCCGCCGCGCTGCCCCTGAGGGCGCGGGGAGGCGGGGCGGCCACCCTTCCCCCCGCCAGCGCCGCCCAGGAGACCGGCACCCCGCCCCCAACCCGCCCCTCGCGGGGACCCTGGACAGCTCCTGCTGGCGCCAGCCCAGAGACCCAGAGACAGAGACAGAGACAGAGACACGGAGAAACAGAGAAACGGCGACACGGAGAGGATCCAAGACACGGACCTAGACAGACACCCACCCTGACCCAGAGAGGCTCTGCCCAAGAGCTCGCTTCCCCCCCAGGAGGGCGGTGGTGCTGGAGCTGGGCCCGGGCCAGGAGGCAGGGGCCCCGGGGCTGGCGATCACCCCTGGGGCCCTAGGCCGCGCAGACAGGCTCTCAGGAGTCCCGGGCTCCCGGCATCGCTGCCCCGCCATCGCCCAGGAACCACAGACAGGCACCGGAGCTCGCTGGCGCGCTCTGTCTGCGCTTGCGTGTGCGTGTGCGTGTGCGTGTGCGTGTTGTGCGAGTGGGTGTGTAGGCGTGTGTGTGTGTGTGTGTGTGTGCGCGCGCGCGCGCGCCTGTGTGTCTGTGTGCCTGTGTGTGTGCGCGTCCGGGTTTGCGTGTTCCTTTCTCTCCGCTTCTTCACTCTGGCTCTTTTCCTCTTTCTGCCGGGCACCCCCGACCTTACTGAGGTGATAGAAGGAGCAGGCAGAAAAGTCAGGGCCCAGAGAACTTGGCACGAGAAAGCAGCTCCATCTACCAGACATGTAGAAGCCCCTCCCCGACGACCGACCGCAGCGTCCCCGTTCTGCTCAAGTGCCGCTGGGGACGTTGCCCGGGATCTCCCGCCCGCTAGGTCACCGACGAAGGCGCCTCCGTTTTCCCAAGAGCGCGCTCGCGCCCAGGACGGAGGGAGGAGCAGCACGGTGTGACGACGGGGAGGAAGAGTCGCGTCCGAAGGCCCGTCGGTGCCTGCCGACGTCCCGGCTCTCCCTGTCTCGAGACCTCTGGGCTTCAGGGTTCTGTGCCGCAAGGCTTTCCCGCCGCAGCCCCCGGGACCCAGGGCGCGCTGTGTGCGCTGCCCGTCTCCAGCGTTTGGGCCCTGTGGGCCTTCTTGCGTCCCACTGGAAAGGGGACCCTGGGACGGAGAGAAGACGGGCAGGGGGCGGGCTTCGGCAAAGAGAGCGACGGCCATCCACAGACGTCCGACGAGGCCCTCCGGGGCGCCAAGCTCTCCATTTTCCACGGCACGTGTCCTCGTCAGGTTCTGCCACCTCTCGCCGGCATGCGTAGGCACACCGCTGGTCTTGCGGCCCCAGAGGCGAGGAGGCGAACGCCCCGGAGGCCGAGATTGGCACCCGCGTTCTCGGCTGCTGGGTGGCCAGCACCTAGGAGAGTGTCTGGCCGGAAGCAGCCAGGCGATCGATCCCTGGGTGCTGGATGAGCCTCGGCGGCAAGAAGTAGGCTCGTGGGGAAGGACGGCGGCCGAGGCCCGGGCCCCCACCGAGGCCGCGCTCCGTGCTGAGCGGTCCGCTCCGTGTTTCCCGCTTGCGTTCTCACCAGCACTCGCCCCCGCAAGGAGGCACGAACTCCAGGACCCCCTCGCACCAGATGAGGAAAGCGCAGCTCAGGGAGGGCACGTCACTCGCGGGAGACGGCGGCCCTTGGGTTTCAGCTCAGGACTTCGGTCTCCCGAGCCTGCGTTTCGGGGCAAGGCTCCGGTCCCGCGCTCCGGGAAACTGACAGGGACGCAGTCCCGCTTCTCCCCGCAGAAGGTGCTCCTCGGAGATCAGATCCGGGGACCCGTCAGAACCACCCCGGGCACGAGCTGGCAGGGAGCGACGCGCACCGCCCCTGCCCCCCCATCCCGCAGCCCGCGGCCCGCAGCCCGCAGCCCGCAGCCCGCAGCCCGCAGCCCGCAGCCCGAGGAAGCGAGGAGCAGGCGATAGAGGCGCTGGGTTGGCAGGAGGGGACACGGGGCCGGCAGGAGAAGCGAACCGCGAAGAGACTCCCTCCCAGGACGACGATGGCTGAACGGGGAGAGGAGGGAGCTTTGGGTCCTCTCTCGTCCTGCTTTGACCGGGATGTCCCCATTTTTCCACAGCGAGCGAGTATGGCTCTTGGATTCGGTGGGGAAGACGTGGTTTATCTGGAGGACTTTTCCCTTCGGGGGTTCAAAGTCCGTTCTCTGAGGCAAGGCTCCCTCTCTGCCTCCCTGTCCTTCCCATTCGCCTCCCCGGAAGCCAGCTCTCCTCCCGGTTTCCTGGATCCCTTGGCCACGGTCCTCTGTTGCAAACACAGGCAGGTGCAAAGAAGATGCGAAAGGCTGCCCGAGCCACGCGAACGGAAAGCTGAAGCCAGGGAGCCAGGAAGGGCTGGCTGCTGAGGGAGGACGTGTCCTGTCAGGAGGCTTTTCAACTCCCTCTGACAGATGCGGCCTGGAGGGGCGGGGCCCGGCCGGGGCCCTGGGGTGGTAGGGGTCGGGTGTGAGGGGGTGGGTGGGGAGGCGGGGGGAGGCGGGAAGAGAGGGAGGCCCCCGAGTGAGGGGACACCAAAAGCCTCAGCCATCAAGACTCCTCATCTTTGCATCCAGCGTTCTCAAACTCAAAACGAACGCAAGCTCATCCACCAGGAGCAACGTAGCAGCGTTTCCAAGCGAGGCAGGACCGCCCGAAGGCGAAAGCAGAATGGGATCCTAGTCAGGTGGAGCTTGAAACTCAGACCCACCCACCCCCCTACCCCCCCACCACCTCCCCCCCTCCCCGCCACCCCGGGAAGGGGGCTTCTGGAAGGAAAAGCGAGACAAACTGACAGGGACAAACTTAGGTCGGGAAAGGAGTGTTGATTGTGAATGAGCCTCTCAAGGACAAGCGAGCGGGTACCAGGTTTTAGAAGATGACCTGCAGCGGCACAGACGCCAGCAAAGGCAGAAGCCATCCCGTCTTGGGTGAGGTGCCCGAGACGCGCCTCTCTAACCCAGTCCGCCCTGTCCTTGGAGAAGCGGGCGGTGTCTGGAAAAGCCTGACCAGGTGTCTTTCCTCGGTGGGCGGGGCTGGTCGCTTTGGGACCCGTTTGGGCCTCCCGGCACCGCCGTGGAATCCGTTCCACCTGACAGGACGACTCTACCCGGCGGCTGGGGCGGCGGGGGCGGGGCGCCGAGGGAAGGGCTGGGGTGTCACCGGAGCGGGAGCCGAGCGGGTGGGAAGAGGCCGAGGCCAGAGGGAGCCGGCGGGCGGCGTGTGCGGCGTCGGGGTCCCGGTCCCGGTCCCGGTCCCGGTCCCGCCGGGCTGGCCCCGATTGGCCCTGGGTTCGGGTGGGGCCGCGAGCTGGAAGGGTTGGGCTGTGGCGGGGAGGGGTTGGGCCCTGCCCATGGGCGGCGCCGGCGGGCCCGCGGTGCGGAGGGTGGCGGGGGGGGTGGGGGAGGGCTGGCTGGAGGGGTGGGGGGCGTCCGCGGAGGACGGAGGCCGGAGGCGGCAAAAGGCGAGGGAGGCAAAAGCCTACAGCACCCGGTATTCCCAGGCGGTCTCCCATCCAAGTACTAACCAGGCCCGACCCTGCTTAGCTTCCGAGATCAGACGAGATCGGGCGCGTTCAGGGTGGTATGGCCGTAGACGCTGGCGCCTGCCGCCGGCGCCCCTAAGAAGCCGCGCCGCGTCGCCCGGCCCGCGGCTCGCGCGCGCGCCCAGGCCTCTGTGACGCGCACCCGCCGCCGCCGGCGCCCCCTGCGCCCGCGCTCGGCCTGCCGCCTTCCTCCCGCTGCTGCCTCCCGCCGCGGCCGCCTCGGGCGCGGCCAGCGGGCCAGCCAAACCCTGCGCTGCCCCGCCCTGCTGCCCTCCCAGGGCGCGGAGGCCTGGAGCAGCCCGGGGTGCGAGGAGGCGGGGCGGGGCGGGCGGCGGTGGGAAACGAGGGGTGGTGGGGGCGGGGATGGGGGCGGGGCGCCTGGCTGGGCGCTCTCCCCTCGCGGCCCGGGAACACTCCAGGCCGCCCTGGCCGCTCGGATCCGGCGATGGGTCGCAGGAGATGCGGCTGCTGGGAGGTGGGGGGCGCGGGGCACTTGGCCCGAGGCGTCGGGGCGTCGGGCCGCCGGGCCCGTGCTCCTCTGAGTCCCCTCCGGCCCGAGGGGCCTCCCAGCGGGAGCCCTGACCTCTGCGGCGCCGGCCGGGCCCCGACTTGCCCAAACCCAGGCGGAGCCACCGGCGCGACCAGAGGGCGTCAGCGGAAGCCCGCCGCGCTGCCCCTGAGGGCGCGGGGAGGCGGGGCGGCCACCCTTCCCCCCGCCAGCGCCGCCCAGGAGACCGGCACCCCGCCCCCAACCCGCCCCTCGCGGGGACCCTGGACAGCTCCTGCTGGCGCCAGCCCAGAGACCCAGAGACAGAGACAGAGACAGAGACACGGAGAAACAGAGAAACGGCGACACGGAGAGGATCCAAGACACGGACCTAGACAGACACCCACCCTGACCCAGAGAGGCTCTGCCCAAGAGCTCGCTTCCCCCCCAGGAGGGCGGTGGTGCTGGAGCTGGGCCCGGGCCAGGAGGCAGGGGCCCCGGGGCTGGCGATCACCCCTGGGGCCCTAGGCCGCGCAGACAGGCTCTCAGGAGTCCCGGGCTCCCGGCATCGCTGCCCCGCCATCGCCCAGGAACCACAGACAGGCACCGGAGCTCGCTGGCGCGCTCTGTCTGCGCTTGCGTGTGCGTGTGCGTGTGCGTGTGCGTGTTGTGCGAGTGGGTGTGTAGGCGTGTGTGTGTGTGTGTGTGTGTGTGCGCGCGCGCGCGCGCCTGTGTGTCTGTGTGCCTGTGTGTGTGCGCGTCCGGGTTTGCGTGTTCCTTTCTCTCCGCTTCTTCACTCTGGCTCTTTTCCTCTTTCTGCCGGGCACCCCCGACCTTACTGAGGTGATAGAAGGAGCAGGCAGAAAAGTCAGGGCCCAGAGAACTTGGCACGAGAAAGCAGCTCCATCTACCAGACATGTAGAAGCCCCTCCCCGACGACCGACCGCAGCGTCCCCGTTCTGCTCAAGTGCCGCTGGGGACGTTGCCCGGGATCTCCCGCCCGCTAGGTCACCGACGAAGGCGCCTCCGTTTTCCCAAGAGCGCGCTCGCGCCCAGGACGGAGGGAGGAGCAGCACGGTGTGACGACGGGGAGGAAGAGTCGCGTCCGAAGGCCCGTCGGTGCCTGCCGACGTCCCGGCTCTCCCTGTCTCGAGACCTCTGGGCTTCAGGGTTCTGTGCCGCAAGGCTTTCCCGCCGCAGCCCCCGGGACCCAGGGCGCGCTGTGTGCGCTGCCCGTCTCCAGCGTTTGGGCCCTGTGGGCCTTCTTGCGTCCCACTGGAAAGGGGACCCTGGGACGGAGAGAAGACGGGCAGGGGGCGGGCTTCGGCAAAGAGAGCGACGGCCATCCACAGACGTCCGACGAGGCCCTCCGGGGCGCCAAGCTCTCCATTTTCCACGGCACGTGTCCTCGTCAGGTTCTGCCACCTCTCGCCGGCATGCGTAGGCACACCGCTGGTCTTGCGGCCCCAGAGGCGAGGAGGCGAACGCCCCGGAGGCCGAGATTGGCACCCGCGTTCTCGGCTGCTGGGTGGCCAGCACCTAGGAGAGTGTCTGGCCGGAAGCAGCCAGGCGATCGATCCCTGGGTGCTGGATGAGCCTCGGCGGCAAGAAGTAGGCTCGTGGGGAAGGACGGCGGCCGAGGCCCGGGCCCCCACCGAGGCCGCGCTCCGTGCTGAGCGGTCCGCTCCGTGTTTCCCGCTTGCGTTCTCACCAGCACTCGCCCCCGCAAGGAGGCACGAACTCCAGGACCCCCTCGCACCAGATGAGGAAAGCGCAGCTCAGGGAGGGCACGTCACTCGCGGGAGACGGCGGCCCTTGGGTTTCAGCTCAGGACTTCGGTCTCCCGAGCCTGCGTTTCGGGGCAAGGCTCCGGTCCCGCGCTCCGGGAAACTGACAGGGACGCAGTCCCGCTTCTCCCCGCAGAAGGTGCTCCTCGGAGATCAGATCCGGGGACCCGTCAGAACCACCCCGGGCACGAGCTGGCAGGGAGCGACGCGCACCGCCCCTCCCCCCCCATCCCGCAGCCCGCAGCCCGCAGCCCGCAGCCCGCAGCCCGCAGCCCGAGGAAGCGAGGAGCAGGCGATAGAGGCGCTGGGTTGGCAGGAGGGGAAACGGGGCCGGCAGGAGAAGCGAACCGCGGAGAGACTCCCTCCCAGGACGACGATGGCTGAACGGGGAGAGGAGGGAGCTTTGGGTCCTCTCTCGTCCTGCTTTGACCGGGATGTCCCCATTTTTCCACAGCGAGCGAGTATGGCTCTTGGATTCGGTGGGGAAGACGTGGTTTATCTGGAGGACTTTTCCCTTCGGGGGTTCAAAGTCCGTTCTCTGAGGCAAGGCTCCCTCTCTGCCTCCCTGTCCTTCCCATTCGCCTCCCCGGAAGCCAGCTCTCCTCCCGGTTTCCTGGATCCCTTGGCCACGGTCCTCTGTTGCAAACACAGGCAGGTGCAAAGAAGATGCGAAAGGCTGCCCGAGCCACGCGAACGGAAAGCTGAAGCCAGGGAGCCAGGAAGGGCTGGCTGCTGAGGGAGGACGTGTCCTGTCAGGAGGCTTTTCAACTCCCTCTGACAGATGCGGCCTGGAGGGGCGGGGCCCGGCCGGGGCCCTGGGGTGGTAGGGGTCGGGTGTGAGGGGGTGGGTGGGGAGGCGGGGGGAGGCGGGAAGAGAGGGAGGCCCCCGAGTGAGGGGACACCAAAAGCCTCAGCCATCAAGACTCCTCATCTTTGCATCCAGCGTTCTCAAACTCAAAACGAACGCAAGCTCATCCACCAGGAGCAACGTAGCAGCGTTTCCAAGCGAGGCAGGACCGCCCGAAGGCGAAAGCAGAATGGGATCCCAGTCAGGTGGAGCTTGAAACTCAGACCCACCCACCCCCCTACCCCCCCACCCCGGGAAGGGGGCTTCTGGAAGGAAAAGCGAGACAAACTGACAGGGACAAACTTAGGTCGGGAAAGGAGTGTTGATTGTGAATGAGCCTCTCAAGGACAAGCGAGCGGGTACCAGGTTTTAGAAGATGACCTGCAGCGGCACAGACGCCAGCAAAGGCAGAAGCCATCCCGTCTTGGGTGAGGTGCCCGAGACGCGCCTCTCTAACCCAGTCCGCCCTGTCCTTGGAGAAGCGGGCGGTGTCTGGAAAAGCCTGACCAGGTGTCTTTCCTCGGTGGGCGGGGCTGGTCGCTTTGGGACCCGTTTGGGCCTCCCGGCACCGCCGTGGAATCCGTTCCACCTGACAGGACGACTCTACCCGGCGGCTGGGGCGGCGGGGGCGGGGCGCCGAGGGAAGGGCTGGGGTGTCACCGGAGCGGGAGCCGAGCGGGTGGGAAGAGGCCGAGGCCAGAGGGAGCCGGCGGGCGGCGTGTGCGGCGTCGGGGTCCCGGTCCCGGTCCCGGTCCCGGTCCCGCCGGGCTGGCCCCGATTGGCCCTGGGTTCGGGTGGGGCCGCGAGCTGGAAGGGTTGGGCTGTGGCGGGGAGGGGTTGGGCCCTGCCCATGGGCGGCGCCGGCGGGCCCGCGGTGCGGAGGGTGGCGGGGGGGGTGGGGGAGGGCTGGCTGGAGGGGTGGGGGGCGTCCGCGGAGGACGGAGGCCGGAGGCGGCAAAAGGCGAGGGAGGCAAAAGCCTACAGCACCCGGTATTCCCAGGCGGTCTCCCATCCAAGTACTAACCAGGCCCGACCCTGCTTAGCTTCCGAGATCAGACGAGATCGGGCGCGTTCAGGGTGGTATGGCCGTAGACGCTGGCGCCTGCCGCCGGCGCCCCTAAGAAGCCGCGCCGCGTCGCCCGGCCCGCGGCTCGCGCGCGCGCCCAGGCCTCTGTGACGCGCACCCGCCGCCGCCGGCGCCCCCTGCGCCCGCGCTCGGCCTGCCGCCTTCCTCCCGCTGCTGCCTCCCGCCGCGGCCGCCTCGGGCGCGGCCAGCGGGCCAGCCAAACCCTGCGCTGCCCCGCCCTGCTGCCCTCCCAGGGCGCGGAGGCCTGGAGCAGCCCGGGGTGCGAGGAGGCGGGGCGGGGCGGGCGGCGGTGGGAAACGAGGGGTGGTGGGGGCGGGGATGGGGGCGGGGCGCCTGGCTGGGCGCTCTCCCCTCGCGGCCCGGGAACACTCCAGGCCGCCCTGGCCGCTCGGATCCGGCGATGGGTCGCAGGAGATGCGGCTGCTGGGAGGTGGGGGGCGCGGGGCACTTGGCCCGAGGCGTCGGGGCGTCGGGCCGCCGGGCCCGTGCTCCTCTGAGTCCCCTCCGGCCCGAGGGGCCTCCCAGCGGGAGCCCTGACCTCTGCGGCGCCGGCCGGGCCCCGACTTGCCCAAACCCAGGCGGAGCCACCGGCGCGACCAGAGGGCGTCAGCGGAAGCCCGCCGCGCTGCCCCTGAGGGCGCGGGGAGGCGGGGCGGCCACCCTTCCCCCCGCCAGCGCCGCCCAGGAGACCGGCACCCCGCCCCCAACCCGCCCCTCGCGGGGACCCTGGACAGCTCCTGCTGGCGCCAGCCCAGAGACCCAGAGACAGAGACAGAGACAGAGACACGGAGAAACAGAGAAACGGCGACACGGAGAGGATCCAAGACACGGACCTAGACAGACACCCACCCTGACCCAGAGAGGCTCTGCCCAAGAGCTCGCTTCCCCCCCAGGAGGGCGGTGGTGCTGGAGCTGGGCCCGGGCCAGGAGGCAGGGGCCCCGGGGCTGGCGATCACCCCTGGGGCCCTAGGCCGCGCAGACAGGCTCTCAGGAGTCCCGGGCTCCCGGCATCGCTGCCCCGCCATCGCCCAGGAACCACAGACAGGCACCGGAGCTCGCTGGCGCGCTCTGTCTGCGCTTGCGTGTGCGTGTGCGTGTGCGTGTGCGTGTTGTGCGAGTGGGTGTGTAGGCGTGTGTGTGTGTGTGTGTGTGTGTGCGCGCGCGCGCGCCTGTGTGTCTGTGTGCCTGTGTGTGTGCGCGTCCGGGTTTGCGTGTTCCTTTCTCTCCGCTTCTTCACTCTGGCTCTTTTCCTCTTTCTGCCGGGCACCCCCGACCTTACTGAGGTGATAGAAGGAGCAGGCAGAAAAGTCAGGGCCCAGAGAACTTGGCACGAGAAAGCAGCTCCATCTACCAGACATGTAGAAGCCCCTCCCCGACGACCGACCGCAGCGTCCCCGTTCTGCTCAAGTGCCGCTGGGGACGTTGCCCGGGATCTCCCGCCCGCTAGGTCACCGACGAAGGCGCCTCCGTTTTCCCAAGAGCGCGCTCGCGCCCAGGACGGAGGGAGGAGCAGCACGGTGTGACGACGGGGAGGAAGAGTCGCGTCCGAAGGCCCGTCGGTGCCTGCCGACGTCCCGGCTCTCCCTGTCTCGAGACCTCTGGGCTTCAGGGTTCTGTGCCGCAAGGCTTTCCCGCCGCAGCCCCCGGGACCCAGGGCGCGCTGTGTGCGCTGCCCGTCTCCAGCGTTTGGGCCCTGTGGGCCTTCTTGCGTCCCACTGGAAAGGGGACCCTGGGACGGAGAGAAGACGGGCAGGGGGCGGGCTTCGGCAAAGAGAGCGACGGCCATCCACAGACGTCCGACGAGGCCCTCCGGGGCGCCAAGCTCTCCATTTTCCACGGCACGTGTCCTCGTCAGGTTCTGCCACCTCTCGCCGGCATGCGTAGGCACACCGCTGGTCTTGCGGCCCCAGAGGCGAGGAGGCGAACGCCCCGGAGGCCGAGATTGGCACCCGCGTTCTCGGCTGCTGGGTGGCCAGCACCTAGGAGAGTGTCTGGCCGGAAGCAGCCAGGCGATCGATCCCTGGGTGCTGGATGAGCCTCGGCGGCAAGAAGTAGGCTCGTGGGGAAGGACGGCGGCCGAGGCCCGGGCCCCCACCGAGGCCGCGCTCCGTGCTGAGCGGTCCGCTCCGTGTTTCCCGCTTGCGTTCTCACCAGCACTCGCCCCCGCAAGGAGGCACGAACTCCAGGACCCCCTCGCACCAGATGAGGAAAGCGCAGCTCAGGGAGGGCACGTCACTCGCGGGAGACGGCGGCCCTTGGGTTTCAGCTCAGGACTTCGGTCTCCCGAGCCTGCGTTTCGGGGCAAGGCTCCGGTCCCGCGCTCCGGGAAACTGACAGGGACGCAGTCCCGCTTCTCCCCGCAGAAGGTGCTCCTCGGAGATCAGATCCGGGGACCCGTCAGAACCACCCCGGGCACGAGCTGGCAGGGAGCGACGCGCACCGCCCCTGCCCCCCCATCCCGCAGCCCGCGGCCCGCAGCCCGCAGCCCGCAGCCCGCAGCCCGCAGCCCGCAGCCCGAGGAAGCGAGGAGCAGGCGATAGAGGCGCTGGGTTGGCAGGAGGGGACACGGGGCCGGCAGGAGAAGCGAACCGCGAAGAGACTCCCTCCCAGGACGACGATGGCTGAACGGGGAGAGGAGGGAGCTTTGGGTCCTCTCTCGTCCTGCTTTGACCGGGATGTCCCCATTTTTCCACAGCGAGCGAGTATGGCTCTTGGATTCGGTGGGGAAGACGTGGTTTATCTGGAGGACTTTTCCCTTCGGGGGTTCAAAGTCCGTTCTCTGAGGCAAGGCTCCCTCTCTGCCTCCCTGTCCTTCCCATTCGCCTCCCCGGAAGCCAGCTCTCCTCCCGGTTTCCTGGATCCCTTGGCCACGGTCCTCTGTTGCAAACACAGGCAGGTGCAAAGAAGATGCGAAAGGCTGCCCGAGCCACGCGAACGGAAAGCTGAAGCCAGGGAGCCAGGAAGGGCTGGCTGCTGAGGGAGGACGTGTCCTGTCAGGAGGCTTTTCAACTCCCTCTGACAGATGCGGCCTGGAGGGGCGGGGCCCGGCCGGGGCCCTGGGGTGGTAGGGGTCGGGTGTGAGGGGGTGGGTGGGGAGGCGGGGGGAGGCGGGAAGAGAGGGAGGCCCCCGAGTGAGGGGACACCAAAAGCCTCAGCCATCAAGACTCCTCATCTTTGCATCCAGCGTTCTCAAACTCAAAACGAACGCAAGCTCATCCACCAGGAGCAACGTAGCAGCGTTTCCAAGCGAGGCAGGACCGCCCGAAGGCGAAAGCAGAATGGGATCCTAGTCAGGTGGAGCTTGAAACTCAGACCCACCCACCCCCCTACCCCCCCACCACCTCCCCCCCTCCCCGCCACCCCGGGAAGGGGGCTTCTGGAAGGAAAAGCGAGACAAACTGACAGGGACAAACTTAGGTCGGGAAAGGAGTGTTGATTGTGAATGAGCCTCTCAAGGACAAGCGAGCGGGTACCAGGTTTTAGAAGATGACCTGCAGCGGCACAGACGCCAGCAAAGGCAGAAGCCATCCCGTCTTGGGTGAGGTGCCCGAGACGCGCCTCTCTAACCCAGTCCGCCCTGTCCTTGGAGAAGCGGGCGGTGTCTGGAAAAGCCTGACCAGGTGTCTTTCCTCGGTGGGCGGGGCTGGTCGCTTTGGGACCCGTTTGGGCCTCCCGGCACCGCCGTGGAATCCGTTCCACCTGACAGGACGACTCTACCCGGCGGCTGGGGCGGCGGGGGCGGGGCGCCGAGGGAAGGGCTGGGGTGTCACCGGAGCGGGAGCCGAGCGGGTGGGAAGAGGCCGAGGCCAGAGGGAGCCGGCGGGCGGCGTGTGCGGCGTCGGGGTCCCGGTCCCGGTCCCGGTCCCGGTCCCGCCGGGCTGGCCCCGATTGGCCCTGGGTTCGGGTGGGGCCGCGAGCTGGAAGGGTTGGGCTGTGGCGGGGAGGGGTTGGGCCCTGCCCATGGGCGGCGCCGGCGGGCCCGCGGTGCGGAGGGTGGCGGGGGGGGTGGGGGAGGGCTGGCTGGAGGGGTGGGGGGCGTCCGCGGAGGACGGAGGCCGGAGGCGGCAAAAGGCGAGGGAGGCAAAAGCCTACAGCACCCGGTATTCCCAGGCGGTCTCCCATCCAAGTACTAACCAGGCCCGACCCTGCTTAGCTTCCGAGATCAGACGAGATCGGGCGCGTTCAGGGTGGTATGGCCGTAGACGCTGGCGCCTGCCGCCGGCGCCCCTAAGAAGCCGCGCCGCGTCGCCCGGCCCGCGGCTCGCGCGCGCGCCCAGGCCTCTGTGACGCGCACCCGCCGCCGCCGGCGCCCCCTGCGCCCGCGCTCGGCCTGCCGCCTTCCTCCCGCTGCTGCCTCCCGCCGCGGCCGCCTCGGGCGCGGCCAGCGGGCCAGCCAAACCCTGCGCTGCCCCGCCCTGCTGCCCTCCCAGGGCGCGGAGGCCTGGAGCAGCCCGGGGTGCGAGGAGGCGGGGCGGGGCGGGCGGCGGTGGGAAACGAGGGGTGGTGGGGGCGGGGATGGGGGCGGGGCGCCTGGCTGGGCGCTCTCCCCTCGCGGCCCGGGAACACTCCAGGCCGCCCTGGCCGCTCGGATCCGGCGATGGGTCGCAGGAGATGCGGCTGCTGGGAGGTGGGGGGCGCGGGGCACTTGGCCCGAGGCGTCGGGGCGTCGGGCCGCCGGGCCCGTGCTCCTCTGAGTCCCCTCCGGCCCGAGGGGCCTCCCAGCGGGAGCCCTGACCTCTGCGGCGCCGGCCGGGCCCCGACTTGCCCAAACCCAGGCGGAGCCACCGGCGCGACCAGAGGGCGTCAGCGGAAGCCCGCCGCGCTGCCCCTGAGGGCGCGGGGAGGCGGGGCGGCCACCCTTCCCCCCGCCAGCGCCGCCCAGGAGACCGGCACCCCGCCCCCAACCCGCCCCTCGCGGGGACCCTGGACAGCTCCTGCTGGCGCCAGCCCAGAGACCCAGAGACAGAGACAGAGACAGAGACACGGAGAAACAGAGAAACGGCGACACGGAGAGGATCCAAGACACGGACCTAGACAGACACCCACCCTGACCCAGAGAGGCTCTGCCCAAGAGCTCGCTTCCCCCCCAGGAGGGCGGTGGTGCTGGAGCTGGGCCCGGGCCAGGAGGCAGGGGCCCCGGGGCTGGCGATCACCCCTGGGGCCCTAGGCCGCGCAGACAGGCTCTCAGGAGTCCCGGGCTCCCGGCATCGCTGCCCCGCCATCGCCCAGGAACCACAGACAGGCACCGGAGCTCGCTGGCGCGCTCTGTCTGCGCTTGCGTGTGCGTGTGCGTGTGCGTGTGCGTGTTGTGCGAGTGGGTGTGTAGGCGTGTGTGTGTGTGTGTGTGTGTGCGCGCGCGCGCGCGCCTGTGTGTCTGTGTGCCTGTGTGTGTGCGCGTCCGGGTTTGCGTGTTCCTTTCTCTCCGCTTCTTCACTCTGGCTCTTTTCCTCTTTCTGCCGGGCACCCCCGACCTTACTGAGGTGATAGAAGGAGCAGGCAGAAAAGTCAGGGCCCAGAGAACTTGGCACGAGAAAGCAGCTCCATCTACCAGACATGTAGAAGCCCCTCCCCGACGACCGACCGCAGCGTCCCCGTTCTGCTCAAGTGCCGCTGGGGACGTTGCCCGGGATCTCCCGCCCGCTAGGTCACCGACGAAGGCGCCTCCGTTTTCCCAAGAGCGCGCTCGCGCCCAGGACGGAGGGAGGAGCAGCACGGTGTGACGACGGGGAGGAAGAGTCGCGTCCGAAGGCCCGTCGGTGCCTGCCGACGTCCCGGCTCTCCCTGTCTCGAGACCTCTGGGCTTCAGGGTTCTGTGCCGCAAGGCTTTCCCGCCGCAGCCCCCGGGACCCAGGGCGCGCTGTGTGCGCTGCCCGTCTCCAGCGTTTGGGCCCTGTGGGCCTTCTTGCGTCCCACTGGAAAGGGGACCCTGGGACGGAGAGAAGACGGGCAGGGGGCGGGCTTCGGCAAAGAGAGCGACGGCCATCCACAGACGTCCGACGAGGCCCTCCGGGGCGCCAAGCTCTCCATTTTCCACGGCACGTGTCCTCGTCAGGTTCTGCCACCTCTCGCCGGCATGCGTAGGCACACCGCTGGTCTTGCGGCCCCAGAGGCGAGGAGGCGAACGCCCCGGAGGCCGAGATTGGCACCCGCGTTCTCGGCTGCTGGGTGGCCAGCACCTAGGAGAGTGTCTGGCCGGAAGCAGCCAGGCGATCGATCCCTGGGTGCTGGATGAGCCTCGGCGGCAAGAAGTAGGCTCGTGGGGAAGGACGGCGGCCGAGGCCCGGGCCCCCACCGAGGCCGCGCTCCGTGCTGAGCGGTCCGCTCCGTGTTTCCCGCTTGCGTTCTCACCAGCACTCGCCCCCGCAAGGAGGCACGAACTCCAGGACCCCCTCGCACCAGATGAGGAAAGCGCAGCTCAGGGAGGGCACGTCACTCGCGGGAGACGGCGGCCCTTGGGTTTCAGCTCAGGACTTCGGTCTCCCGAGCCTGCGTTTCGGGGCAAGGCTCCGGTCCCGCGCTCCGGGAAACTGACAGGGACGCAGTCCCGCTTCTCCCCGCAGAAGGTGCTCCTCGGAGATCAGATCCGGGGACCCGTCAGAACCACCCCGGGCACGAGCTGGCAGGGAGCGACGCGCACCGCCCCTGCCCCCCCATCCCGCAGCCCGCGGCCCGCAGCCCGCAGCCCGCAGCCCGCAGCCCGCAGCCCGCAGCCCGAGGAAGCGAGGAGCAGGCGATAGAGGCGCTGGGTTGGCAGGAGGGGACACGGGGCCGGCAGGAGAAGCGAACCGCGAAGAGACTCCCTCCCAGGACGACGATGGCTGAACGGGGAGAGGAGGGAGCTTTGGGTCCTCTCTCGTCCTGCTTTGACCGGGATGTCCCCATTTTTCCACAGCGAGCGAGTATGGCTCTTGGATTCGGTGGGGAAGACGTGGTTTATCTGGAGGACTTTTCCCTTCGGGGGTTCAAAGTCCGTTCTCTGAGGCAAGGCTCCCTCTCTGCCTCCCTGTCCTTCCCATTCGCCTCCCCGGAAGCCAGCTCTCCTCCCGGTTTCCTGGATCCCTTGGCCACGGTCCTCTGTTGCAAACACAGGCAGGTGCAAAGAAGATGCGAAAGGCTGCCCGAGCCACGCGAACGGAAAGCTGAAGCCAGGGAGCCAGGAAGGGCTGGCTGCTGAGGGAGGACGTGTCCTGTCAGGAGGCTTTTCAACTCCCTCTGACAGATGCGGCCTGGAGGGGCGGGGCCCGGCCGGGGCCCTGGGGTGGTAGGGGTCGGGTGTGAGGGGGTGGGTGGGGAGGCGGGGGGAGGCGGGAAGAGAGGGAGGCCCCCGAGTGAGGGGACACCAAAAGCCTCAGCCATCAAGACTCCTCATCTTTGCATCCAGCGTTCTCAAACTCAAAACGAACGCAAGCTCATCCACCAGGAGCAACGTAGCAGCGTTTCCAAGCGAGGCAGGACCGCCCGAAGGCGAAAGCAGAATGGGATCCTAGTCAGGTGGAGCTTGAAACTCAGACCCACCCACCCCCCTACCCCCCCACCACCTCCCCCCCTCCCCGCCACCCCGGGAAGGGGGCTTCTGGAAGGAAAAGCGAGACAAACTGACAGGGACAAACTTAGGTCGGGAAAGGAGTGTTGATTGTGAATGAGCCTCTCAAGGACAAGCGAGCGGGGTACCAGGTTTTAGAAGATGACCTGCAGCGGCACAGACGCCAGCAAAGGCAGAAGCCATCCCGTCTTGGGTGAGGTGCCCGAGACGCGCCTCTCTAACCCAGTCCGCCCTGTCCTTGGAGAAGCGGGCGGTGTCTGGAAAAGCCTGACCAGGTGTCTTTCCTCGGTGGGCGGGGCTGGTCGCTTTGGGACCCGTTTGGGCCTCCCGGCACCGCCGTGGAATCCGTTCCACCTGACAGGACGACTCTACCCGGCGGCTGGGGCGGCGGGGGCGGGGCGCCGAGGGAAGGGCTGGGGTGTCACCGGAGCGGGAGCCGAGCGGGTGGGAAGAGGCCGAGGCCAGAGGGAGCCGGCGGGCGGCGTGTGCGGCGTCGGGGTCCCGGTCCCGGTCCCGGTCCCGGTCCCGCCGGGCTGGCCCCGATTGGCCCTGGGTTCGGGTGGGGGCCGCGAGCTGGAAGGGTTGGGCTGTGGCGGGGAGGGGTTGGGCCCTGCCCATGGGCGGCGCCGGCGGGCCCGCGGTGCGGAGGGTGGCGGGGGGGGTGGGGGAGGGCTGGCTGGAGGGGTGGGGGGCGTCCGCGGAGGACGGAGGCCGGAGGCGGCAAAAGGCGAGGGAGGCAAAAGCCTACAGCACCCGGTATTCCCAGGCGGTCTCCCATCCAAGTACTAACCAGGCCCGACCCTGCTTAGCTTCCGAGATCAGACGAGATCGGGCGCGTTCAGGGTGGTATGGCCGTAGACGCTGGCGCCTGCCGCCGGCGCCCCTAAGAAGCCGCGCCGCGTCGCCCGGCCCGCGGCTCGCGCGCGCGCCCAGGCCTCTGTGACGCGCACCCGCCGCCGCCGGCGCCCCCTGCGCCCGCGCTCGGCCTGCCGCCTTCCTCCCGCTGCTGCCTCCCGCCGCGGCCGCCTCGGGCGCGGCCAGCGGGCCAGCCAAACCCTGCGCTGCCCCGCCCTGCTGCCCTCCCAGGGCGCGGAGGCCTGGAGCAGCCCGGGGTGCGAGGAGGCGGGGCGGGGCGGGCGGCGGTGGGAAACGAGGGGTGGTGGGGGCGGGGATGGGGGCGGGGCGCCTGGCTGGGCGCTCTCCCCTCGCGGCCCGGGAACACTCCAGGCCGCCCTGGCCGCTCGGATCCGGCGATGGGTCGCAGGAGATGCGGCTGCTGGGAGGTGGGGGGCGCGGGGCACTTGGCCCGAGGCGTCGGGGCGTCGGGCCGCCGGGCCCGTGCTCCTCTGAGTCCCCTCCGGCCCGAGGGGCCTCCCAGCGGGAGCCCTGACCTCTGCGGCGCCGGCCGGGCCCCGACTTGCCCAAACCCAGGCGGAGCCACCGGCGCGACCAGAGGGCGTCAGCGGAAGCCCGCCGCGCTGCCCCTGAGGGCGCGGGGAGGCGGGGCGGCCACCCTTCCCCCCGCCAGCGCCGCCCAGGAGACCGGCACCCCGCCCCCAACCCGCCCCTCGCGGGGACCCTGACAGCTCCTGCTGGCGCCAGCCCAGAGACCCAGAGACAGAGACAGAGACAGAGACACGGAGAAACAGAGAAACGGCGACACGGAGAGGATCCAAGACACGGACCTAGACAGACACCCACCCTGACCCAGAGAGGCTCTGCCCAAGAGCTCGCTTCCCCCCCAGGAGGGCGGTGGTGCTGGAGCTGGGCCCGGGCCAGGAGGCAGGGGCCCCGGGGCTGGCGATCACCCCTGGGGCCCTAGGCCGCGCAGACAGGCTCTCAGGAGTCCCGGGCTCCCGGCATCGCTGCCCCGCCATCGCCCAGGAACCACAGACAGGCACCGGAGCTCGCTGGCGCGCTCTGTCTGCGCTTGCGTGTGCGTGTGCGTGTGCGTGTGCGTGTTGTGCGAGTGGGTGTGTAGGCGTGTGTGTGTGTGTGTGTGTGTGTGCGCGCTGCAGCGCGCGCGCCTGTGTGTCTGTGTGCCTGTGTGTGTGCGCGTCCGGGTTTGCGTGTTCCTTTCTCTCCGCTTCTTCACTCTGGCTCTTTTCCTCTTTCTGCCGGGCACCCCCGACCTTACTGAGGTGATAGAAGGAGCAGGCAGAAAAGTCAGGG
>NW_027221968.1:0-29733 GCF_041296265.1 Equus caballus
CCGCGTTCTCGGCTGCTGGGTGGCCAGCACCTAGGAGAGTGTCTGGCCGGAAGCAGCCAGGCGATCGATCCCTGGGTGCTGATGAGCCTCGGCGGCAAGAAGTAGGCTCGTGGGGAAGGACGGCGGCCGAGGCCCGGGCCCCCCACCGAGGCCGCGCTCCGTGCTGAGCGGTCCGCTCCGTGTTTCCCGCTTGCGTTCTCACCAGCACTCGCCCCCGCAAGGAGGCACGAACTCCAGGACCCCCTCGCACCAGATGAGGAAAGCGCAGCTCAGGGAGGGCACGTCACTCGCGGGAGACGGCGGCCCTTGGGTTTCAGCTCAGGACTTCGGTCTCCCGAGCCTGCGTTTCGGGCAAGGCTCCGGTCCCGCGCTCCGGGAAACTGACAGGGACGCAGTCCCGCTTCTCCCCGCAGAAGGTGCTCCTCGGAGATCAGATCCGGGGACCCGTCAGAACCACCCCGGGCACGAGCTGGCAGGGAGCGACGCGCACCGCCCCTGCCCCCCCATCCCGCAGCCCGCGGCCCGCAGCCCGCAGCCCGCAGCCCGCAGCCCGCAGCCCGCAGCCCGAGGAAGCGAGGAGCAGGCGATAGAGGCGCTGGGTTGGCAGGAGGGGACACGGGGCCGCAGGAGAAGCGAACCGCGAAGAGACTCCCTCCCAGGACGACGATGGCTGAGACGGGGAGAGGAGGGAGCTTTGGGTCCTCTCTCGTCCTGCTTTGACCGGGATGTCCCCATTTTTCCACAGCGAGCGAGTATGGCTCTTGGATTCGGTGGGGAAGACGTGGTTTATCTGGAGGACTTTTCCCTTCGGGGGTTCAAAGTCCGTTCTCTGAGGCAAGGCTCCCTCTCTGCCTCCCTGTCCTTCCCATTCGCCTCCCCGGAAGCCAGCTCTCCTCCCGGTTTCCTGGATCCCTTGGCCACGGTCCTCTGTTGCAAACACAGGCAGGTGCAAAGAAGATGCGAAAGGCTGCCCGAGCCACGCGAACGGAAAGCTGAAGCCAGGGAGCCAGGAAGGGCTGGCTGCTGAGGGAGGACGTGTCCTGTCAGGAGGCTTTTCAACTCCCTCTGACAGATGCGGCCTGGAGGGGCGGGGCCCGGCCGGGGCCCTGGGGTGGTAGGGGTCGGGTGTGAGGGGGTGGGTGGGAGGCGGGGGGAGGCGGGAAGAGAGGGAGGCCCCCGAGTGAGGGGACACCAAAAGCCTCAGCCATCAAGACTCCTCATCTTTGCATCCAGCGTTCTCAAACTCAAAACGAACGCAAGCTCATCCACCAGGAGCAACGTAGCAGCGTTTCCAAGCGAGGCAGGACCGCCCGAAGGCGAAAGCAGAATGGGATCCTAGTCAGGTGGAGCTTGAAACTCAGACCCACCCACCCCCCTACCCCCCCACCACCTCCCCCCCTCCCCGCCACCCCGGGAAGGGGGCTTCTGGAAGGAAAAGCGAGACAAACTGACAGGGACAAACTTAGGTCGGGAAAGGAGTGTTGATTGTGAATGAGCCTCTCAAGGACAAGCGAGCGGGTACCAGGTTTTAGAAGATGACCTGCAGCGGCACAGACGCCAGCAAAGGCAGAAGCCATCCCGTCTTGGGTGAGGTGCCCGAGACGCGCCTCTCTAACCCAGTCCGCCCTGTCCTTGGAGAAGCGGGCGGTGTCTGGAAAAGCCTGACCAGGTGTCTTTCCTCGGTGGGCGGGGCTGGTCGCTTTGGGACCCGTTTGGGCCTCCCGGCACCGCCGTGGAATCCGTTCCACCTGACAGGACGACTCTACCCGGCGGCTGGGGCGGCGGGGGCGGGGCGCCGAGGGAAGGGCTGGGGTGTCACCGGAGCGGGAGCCGAGCGGGTGGGAAGAGGCCGAGGCCAGAGGGAGCCGGCGGGCGGCGTGTGCGGCGTCGGGGTCCCGGTCCCGGTCCCGGTCCCGGTCCCGCCGGGCTGGCCCCGATTGGCCCTGGGTTCGGGTGGGGCCGCGAGCTGGAAGGGTTGGGCTGTGGCGGGGAGGGGTTGGGCCCTGCCCATGGGCGGCGCCGGCGGGCCCGCGGTGCGGAGGGTGGCGGGGGGGGTGGGGGAGGGCTGGCTGGAGGGGTGGGGGGCGTCCGCGGAGGACGGAGGCCGGAGGCGGCAAAAGGCGAGGGAGGCAAAAGCCTACAGCACCCGGTATTCCCAGGCGGTCTCCCATCCAAGTACTAACCAGGCCCGACCCTGCTTAGCTTCCGAGATCAGACGAGATCGGGCGCGTTCAGGGTGGTATGGCCGTAGACGCTGGCGCCTGCCGCCGGCGCCCCTAAGAAGCCGCGCCGCGTCGCCCGGCCCGCGGCTCGCGCGCGCGCCCAGGCCTCTGTGACGCGCACCCGCCGCCGCCGGCGCCCCCTGCGCCCGCGCTCGGCCTGCCGCCTTCCTCCCGCTGCTGCCTCCCGCCGCGGCCGCCTCGGGCGCGGCCAGCGGGCCAGCCAAACCCTGCGCTGCCCCGCCCTGCTGCCCTCCCAGGGCGCGGAGGCCTGGAGCAGCCCGGGGTGCGAGGAGGCGGGCGGGGCGGGCGGCGGTGGGAAACGAGGGGTGGTGGGGGCGGGGATGGGGGCGGGGCGCCTGGCTGGGCGCTCTCCCCTCGCGGCCCGGGAACACTCCAGGCCGCCCTGGCCGCTCGGATCCGGCGATGGGTCGCAGGAGATGCGGCTGCTGGGAGGTGGGGGGCGCGGGGCACTTGGCCCGAGGCGTCGGGGCGTCGGGCCGCCGGGCCCGTGCTCCTCTGAGTCCCCTCCGGCCCGAGGGGCCTCCCAGCGGGAGCCCTGACCTCTGCGGCGCCGGCCGGGCCCCGACTTGCCCAAACCCAGGCGGAGCCACCGGCGCGACCAGAGGGCGTCAGCGGAAGCCCGCCGCGCTGCCCCTGAGGGCGCGGGGAGGCGGGGCGGCCACCCTTCCCCCCGCCAGCGCCGCCCAGGAGACCGGCACCCCGCCCCCAACCCGCCCCTCGCGGGGACCCTGGACAGCTCCTGCTGGCGCCAGCCCAGAGACCCAGAGACAGAGACAGAGACAGAGACACGGAGAAACAGAGAAACGGCGACACGGAGAGGATCCAAGACACGGACCTAGACAGACACCCACCCTGACCCAGAGAGGCTCTGCCCAAGAGCTCGCTTCCCCCCCAGGAGGGCGGTGGTGCTGGAGCTGGGCCCGGGCCAGGAGGCAGGGGCCCCGGGGCTGGCGATCACCCCTGGGGCCCTAGGCCGCGCAGACAGGCTCTCAGGAGTCCCGGGCTCCCGGCATCGCTGCCCCGCCATCGCCCAGGAACCACAGACAGGCACCGGAGCTCGCTGGCGCGCTCTGTCTGCGCTTGCGTGTGCGTGTGCGTGTGCGTGTGCGTGTTGTGCGAGTGGGTGTGTAGGCGTGTGTGTGTGTGTGTGTGTGTGTGCGCGCGCGCGCGCGCCTGTGTGTCTGTGTGCCTGTGTGTGTGCGCGTCCGGGTTTGCGTGTTCCTTTCTCTCCGCTTCTTCACTCTGGCTCTTTTCCTCTTTCTGCCGGGCACCCCCGACCTTACTGAGGTGATAGAAGGAGCAGGCAGAAAAGTCAGGGCCCAGAGAACTTGGCACGAGAAAGCAGCTCCATCTACCAGACATGTAGAAGCCCCTCCCCGACGACCGACCGCAGCGTCCCCGTTCTGCTCAAGTGCCGCTGGGGACGTTGCCCGGGATCTCCCGCCCGCTAGGTCACCGACGAAGGCGCCTCCGTTTTCCCAAGAGCGCGCTCGCGCCCAGGACGGAGGGAGGAGCAGCACGGTGTGACGACGGGGAGGAAGAGTCGCGTCCGAAGGCCCGTCGGTGCCTGCCGACGTCCCGGCTCTCCCTGTCTCGAGACCTCTGGGCTTCAGGGTTCTGTGCCGCAAGGCTTTCCCGCCGCAGCCCCCGGGACCCAGGGCGCGCTGTGTGCGCTGCCCGTCTCCAGCGTTTGGGCCCTGTGGGCCTTCTTGCGTCCCACTGGAAAGGGGACCCTGGGACGGAGAGAAGACGGGCAGGGGGCGGGCTTCGGCAAAGAGAGCGACGGCCATCCACAGACGTCCGACGAGGCCCTCCGGGGCGCCAAGCTCTCCATTTTCCACGGCACGTGTCCTCGTCAGGTTCTGCCACCTCTCGCCGGCATGCGTAGGCACACCGCTGGTCTTGCGGCCCCAGAGGCGAGGAGGCGAACGCCCCGGAGGCCGAGATTGGCACCCGCGTTCTCGGCTGCTGGGTGGCCAGCACCTAGGAGAGTGTCTGGCCGGAAGCAGCCAGGCGATCGATCCCTGGGTGCTGGATGAGCCTCGGCGGCAAGAAGTAGGCTCGTGGGGAAGGACGGCGGCCGAGGCCCGGGCCCCCACCGAGGCCGCGCTCCGTGCTGAGCGGTCCGCTCCGTGTTTCCCGCTTGCGTTCTCACCAGCACTCGCCCCCGCAAGGAGGCACGAACTCCAGGACCCCCTCGCACCAGATGAGGAAAGCGCAGCTCAGGGAGGGCACGTCACTCGCGGGAGACGGCGGCCCTTGGGTTTCAGCTCAGGACTTCGGTCTCCCGAGCCTGCGTTTCGGGGCAAGGCTCCGGTCCCGCGCTCCGGGAAACTGACAGGGACGCAGTCCCGCTTCTCCCCGCAGAAGGTGCTCCTCGGAGATCAGATCCGGGGACCCGTCAGAACCACCCCGGGCACGAGCTGGCAGGGAGCGACGCGCACCGCCCCTCCCCCCCCATCCCGCAGCCCGCAGCCCGCAGCCCGCAGCCCGCAGCCCGCAGCCCGAGGAAGCGAGGAGCAGGCGATAGAGGCGCTGGGTTGGCAGGAGGGGAAACGGGGCCGGCAGGAGAAGCGAACCGCGGAGAGACTCCCTCCCAGGACGACGATGGCTGAACGGGGAGAGGAGGGAGCTTTGGGTCCTCTCTCGTCCTGCTTTGACCGGGATGTCCCCATTTTTCCACAGCGAGCGAGTATGGCTCTTGGATTCGGTGGGGAAGACGTGGTTTATCTGGAGGACTTTTCCCTTCGGGGGTTCAAAGTCCGTTCTCTGAGGCAAGGCTCCCTCTCTGCCTCCCTGTCCTTCCCATTCGCCTCCCCGGAAGCCAGCTCTCCTCCCGGTTTCCTGGATCCCTTGGCCACGGTCCTCTGTTGCAAACACAGGCAGGTGCAAAGAAGATGCGAAAGGCTGCCCGAGCCACGCGAACGGAAAGCTGAAGCCAGGGAGCCAGGAAGGGCTGGCTGCTGAGGGAGGACGTGTCCTGTCAGGAGGCTTTTCAACTCCCTCTGACAGATGCGGCCTGGAGGGGCGGGGCCCGGCCGGGGCCCTGGGGTGGTAGGGGTCGGGTGTGAGGGGGTGGGTGGGGAGGCGGGGGGAGGCGGGAAGAGAGGGAGGCCCCCGAGTGAGGGGACACCAAAAGCCTCAGCCATCAAGACTCCTCATCTTTGCATCCAGCGTTCTCAAACTCAAAACGAACGCAAGCTCATCCACCAGGAGCAACGTAGCAGCGTTTCCAAGCGAGGCAGGACCGCCCGAAGGCGAAAGCAGAATGGGATCCCAGTCAGGTGGAGCTTGAAACTCAGACCCACCCACCCCCCTACCCCCCCACCCCGGGAAGGGGGCTTCTGGAAGGAAAAGCGAGACAAACTGACAGGGACAAACTTAGGTCGGGAAAGGAGTGTTGATTGTGAATGAGCCTCTCAAGGACAAGCGAGCGGGTACCAGGTTTTAGAAGATGACCTGCAGCGGCACAGACGCCAGCAAAGGCAGAAGCCATCCCGTCTTGGGTGAGGTGCCCGAGACGCGCCTCTCTAACCCAGTCCGCCCTGTCCTTGGAGAAGCGGGCGGTGTCTGGAAAAGCCTGACCAGGTGTCTTTCCTCGGTGGGCGGGGCTGGTCGCTTTGGGACCCGTTTGGGCCTCCCGGCACCGCCGTGGAATCCGTTCCACCTGACAGGACGACTCTACCCGGCGGCTGGGGCGGCGGGGGCGGGGCGCCGAGGGAAGGGCTGGGGTGTCACCGGAGCGGGAGCCGAGCGGGTGGGAAGAGGCCGAGGCCAGAGGGAGCCGGCGGGCGGCGTGTGCGGCGTCGGGGTCCCGGTCCCGGTCCCGGTCCCGGTCCCGCCGGGCTGGCCCCGATTGGCCCTGGGTTCGGGTGGGGCCGCGAGCTGGAAGGGTTGGGCTGTGGCGGGGAGGGGTTGGGCCCTGCCCATGGGCGGCGCCGGCGGGCCCGCGGTGCGGAGGGTGGCGGGGGGGGTGGGGGAGGGCTGGCTGGAGGGGTGGGGGGCGTCCGCGGAGGACGGAGGCCGGAGGCGGCAAAAGGCGAGGGAGGCAAAAGCCTACAGCACCCGGTATTCCCAGGCGGTCTCCCATCCAAGTACTAACCAGGCCCGACCCTGCTTAGCTTCCGAGATCAGACGAGATCGGGCGCGTTCAGGGTGGTATGGCCGTAGACGCTGGCGCCTGCCGCCGGCGCCCCTAAGAAGCCGCGCCGCGTCGCCCGGCCCGCGGCTCGCGCGCGCGCCCAGGCCTCTGTGACGCGCACCCGCCGCCGCCGGCGCCCCCTGCGCCCGCGCTCGGCCTGCCGCCTTCCTCCCGCTGCTGCCTCCCGCCGCGGCCGCCTCGGGCGCGGCCAGCGGGCCAGCCAAACCCTGCGCTGCCCCGCCCTGCTGCCCTCCCAGGGCGCGGAGGCCTGGAGCAGCCCGGGGTGCGAGGAGGCGGGGCGGGGCGGGCGGCGGTGGGAAACGAGGGGTGGTGGGGGCGGGGATGGGGGCGGGGCGCCTGGCTGGGCGCTCTCCCCTCGCGGCCCGGGAACACTCCAGGCCGCCCTGGCCGCTCGGATCCGGCGATGGGTCGCAGGAGATGCGGCTGCTGGGAGGTGGGGGGCGCGGGGCACTTGGCCCGAGGCGTCGGGGCGTCGGGCCGCCGGGCCCGTGCTCCTCTGAGTCCCCTCCGGCCCGAGGGGCCTCCCAGCGGGAGCCCTGACCTCTGCGGCGCCGGCCGGGCCCCGACTTGCCCAAACCCAGGCGGAGCCACCGGCGCGACCAGAGGGCGTCAGCGGAAGCCCGCCGCGCTGCCCCTGAGGGCGCGGGGAGGCGGGGCGGCCACCCTTCCCCCCGCCAGCGCCGCCCAGGAGACCGGCACCCCGCCCCCAACCCGCCCCTCGCGGGGACCCTGGACAGCTCCTGCTGGCGCCAGCCCAGAGACCCAGAGACAGAGACAGAGACAGAGACACGGAGAAACAGAGAAACGGCGACACGGAGAGGATCCAAGACACGGACCTAGACAGACACCCACCCTGACCCAGAGAGGCTCTGCCCAAGAGCTCGCTTCCCCCCCAGGAGGGCGGTGGTGCTGGAGCTGGGCCCGGGCCAGGAGGCAGGGGCCCCGGGGCTGGCGATCACCCCTGGGGCCCTAGGCCGCGCAGACAGGCTCTCAGGAGTCCCGGGCTCCCGGCATCGCTGCCCCGCCATCGCCCAGGAACCACAGACAGGCACCGGAGCTCGCTGGCGCGCTCTGTCTGCGCTTGCGTGTGCGTGTGCGTGTGCGTGTGCGTGTTGTGCGAGTGGGTGTGTAGGCGTGTGTGTGTGTGTGTGTGTGTGTGCGCGCGCGCGCGCCTGTGTGTCTGTGTGCCTGTGTGTGTGCGCGTCCGGGTTTGCGTGTTCCTTTCTCTCCGCTTCTTCACTCTGGCTCTTTTCCTCTTTCTGCCGGGCACCCCCGACCTTACTGAGGTGATAGAAGGAGCAGGCAGAAAAGTCAGGGCCCAGAGAACTTGGCACGAGAAAGCAGCTCCATCTACCAGACATGTAGAAGCCCCTCCCCGACGACCGACCGCAGCGTCCCCGTTCTGCTCAAGTGCCGCTGGGGACGTTGCCCGGGATCTCCCGCCCGCTAGGTCACCGACGAAGGCGCCTCCGTTTTCCCAAGAGCGCGCTCGCGCCCAGGACGGAGGGAGGAGCAGCACGGTGTGACGACGGGGAGGAAGAGTCGCGTCCGAAGGCCCGTCGGTGCCTGCCGACGTCCCGGCTCTCCCTGTCTCGAGACCTCTGGGCTTCAGGGTTCTGTGCCGCAAGGCTTTCCCGCCGCAGCCCCCGGGACCCAGGGCGCGCTGTGTGCGCTGCCCGTCTCCAGCGTTTGGGCCCTGTGGGCCTTCTTGCGTCCCACTGGAAAGGGGACCCTGGGACGGAGAGAAGACGGGCAGGGGGCGGGCTTCGGCAAAGAGAGCGACGGCCATCCACAGACGTCCGACGAGGCCCTCCGGGGCGCCAAGCTCTCCATTTTCCACGGCACGTGTCCTCGTCAGGTTCTGCCACCTCTCGCCGGCATGCGTAGGCACACCGCTGGTCTTGCGGCCCCAGAGGCGAGGAGGCGAACGCCCCGGAGGCCGAGATTGGCACCCGCGTTCTCGGCTGCTGGGTGGCCAGCACCTAGGAGAGTGTCTGGCCGGAAGCAGCCAGGCGATCGATCCCTGGGTGCTGGATGAGCCTCGGCGGCAAGAAGTAGGCTCGTGGGGAAGGACGGCGGCCGAGGCCCGGGCCCCCACCGAGGCCGCGCTCCGTGCTGAGCGGTCCGCTCCGTGTTTCCCGCTTGCGTTCTCACCAGCACTCGCCCCCGCAAGGAGGCACGAACTCCAGGACCCCCTCGCACCAGATGAGGAAAGCGCAGCTCAGGGAGGGCACGTCACTCGCGGGAGACGGCGGCCCTTGGGTTTCAGCTCAGGACTTCGGTCTCCCGAGCCTGCGTTTCGGGGCAAGGCTCCGGTCCCGCGCTCCGGGAAACTGACAGGGACGCAGTCCCGCTTCTCCCCGCAGAAGGTGCTCCTCGGAGATCAGATCCGGGGACCCGTCAGAACCACCCCGGGCACGAGCTGGCAGGGAGCGACGCGCACCGCCCCTGCCCCCCCATCCCGCAGCCCGCGGCCCGCAGCCCGCAGCCCGCAGCCCGCAGCCCGCAGCCCGCAGCCCGAGGAAGCGAGGAGCAGGCGATAGAGGCGCTGGGTTGGCAGGAGGGGACACGGGGCCGGCAGGAGAAGCGAACCGCGAAGAGACTCCCTCCCAGGACGACGATGGCTGAACGGGGAGAGGAGGGAGCTTTGGGTCCTCTCTCGTCCTGCTTTGACCGGGATGTCCCCATTTTTCCACAGCGAGCGAGTATGGCTCTTGGATTCGGTGGGGAAGACGTGGTTTATCTGGAGGACTTTTCCCTTCGGGGGTTCAAAGTCCGTTCTCTGAGGCAAGGCTCCCTCTCTGCCTCCCTGTCCTTCCCATTCGCCTCCCCGGAAGCCAGCTCTCCTCCCGGTTTCCTGGATCCCTTGGCCACGGTCCTCTGTTGCAAACACAGGCAGGTGCAAAGAAGATGCGAAAGGCTGCCCGAGCCACGCGAACGGAAAGCTGAAGCCAGGGAGCCAGGAAGGGCTGGCTGCTGAGGGAGGACGTGTCCTGTCAGGAGGCTTTTCAACTCCCTCTGACAGATGCGGCCTGGAGGGGCGGGGCCCGGCCGGGGCCCTGGGGTGGTAGGGGTCGGGTGTGAGGGGGTGGGTGGGGAGGCGGGGGGAGGCGGGAAGAGAGGGAGGCCCCCGAGTGAGGGGACACCAAAAGCCTCAGCCATCAAGACTCCTCATCTTTGCATCCAGCGTTCTCAAACTCAAAACGAACGCAAGCTCATCCACCAGGAGCAACGTAGCAGCGTTTCCAAGCGAGGCAGGACCGCCCGAAGGCGAAAGCAGAATGGGATCCTAGTCAGGTGGAGCTTGAAACTCAGACCCACCCACCCCCCTACCCCCCCACCACCTCCCCCCCTCCCCGCCACCCCGGGAAGGGGGCTTCTGGAAGGAAAAGCGAGACAAACTGACAGGGACAAACTTAGGTCGGGAAAGGAGTGTTGATTGTGAATGAGCCTCTCAAGGACAAGCGAGCGGGTACCAGGTTTTAGAAGATGACCTGCAGCGGCACAGACGCCAGCAAAGGCAGAAGCCATCCCGTCTTGGGTGAGGTGCCCGAGACGCGCCTCTCTAACCCAGTCCGCCCTGTCCTTGGAGAAGCGGGCGGTGTCTGGAAAAGCCTGACCAGGTGTCTTTCCTCGGTGGGCGGGGCTGGTCGCTTTGGGACCCGTTTGGGCCTCCCGGCACCGCCGTGGAATCCGTTCCACCTGACAGGACGACTCTACCCGGCGGCTGGGGCGGCGGGGGCGGGGCGCCGAGGGAAGGGCTGGGGTGTCACCGGAGCGGGAGCCGAGCGGGTGGGAAGAGGCCGAGGCCAGAGGGAGCCGGCGGGCGGCGTGTGCGGCGTCGGGGTCCCGGTCCCGGTCCCGGTCCCGGTCCCGCCGGGCTGGCCCCGATTGGCCCTGGGTTCGGGTGGGGCCGCGAGCTGGAAGGGTTGGGCTGTGGCGGGGAGGGGTTGGGCCCTGCCCATGGGCGGCGCCGGCGGGCCCGCGGTGCGGAGGGTGGCGGGGGGGGTGGGGGAGGGCTGGCTGGAGGGGTGGGGGGCGTCCGCGGAGGACGGAGGCCGGAGGCGGCAAAAGGCGAGGGAGGCAAAAGCCTACAGCACCCGGTATTCCCAGGCGGTCTCCCATCCAAGTACTAACCAGGCCCGACCCTGCTTAGCTTCCGAGATCAGACGAGATCGGGCGCGTTCAGGGTGGTATGGCCGTAGACGCTGGCGCCTGCCGCCGGCGCCCCTAAGAAGCCGCGCCGCGTCGCCCGGCCCGCGGCTCGCGCGCGCGCCCAGGCCTCTGTGACGCGCACCCGCCGCCGCCGGCGCCCCCTGCGCCCGCGCTCGGCCTGCCGCCTTCCTCCCGCTGCTGCCTCCCGCCGCGGCCGCCTCGGGCGCGGCCAGCGGGCCAGCCAAACCCTGCGCTGCCCCGCCCTGCTGCCCTCCCAGGGCGCGGAGGCCTGGAGCAGCCCGGGGTGCGAGGAGGCGGGGCGGGGCGGGCGGCGGTGGGAAACGAGGGGTGGTGGGGGCGGGGATGGGGGCGGGGCGCCTGGCTGGGCGCTCTCCCCTCGCGGCCCGGGAACACTCCAGGCCGCCCTGGCCGCTCGGATCCGGCGATGGGTCGCAGGAGATGCGGCTGCTGGGAGGTGGGGGGCGCGGGGCACTTGGCCCGAGGCGTCGGGGCGTCGGGCCGCCGGGCCCGTGCTCCTCTGAGTCCCCTCCGGCCCGAGGGGCCTCCCAGCGGGAGCCCTGACCTCTGCGGCGCCGGCCGGGCCCCGACTTGCCCAAACCCAGGCGGAGCCACCGGCGCGACCAGAGGGCGTCAGCGGAAGCCCGCCGCGCTGCCCCTGAGGGCGCGGGGAGGCGGGGCGGCCACCCTTCCCCCCGCCAGCGCCGCCCAGGAGACCGGCACCCCGCCCCCAACCCGCCCCTCGCGGGGACCCTGGACAGCTCCTGCTGGCGCCAGCCCAGAGACCCAGAGACAGAGACAGAGACAGAGACACGGAGAAACAGAGAAACGGCGACACGGAGAGGATCCAAGACACGGACCTAGACAGACACCCACCCTGACCCAGAGAGGCTCTGCCCAAGAGCTCGCTTCCCCCCCAGGAGGGCGGTGGTGCTGGAGCTGGGCCCGGGCCAGGAGGCAGGGGCCCCGGGGCTGGCGATCACCCCTGGGGCCCTAGGCCGCGCAGACAGGCTCTCAGGAGTCCCGGGCTCCCGGCATCGCTGCCCCGCCATCGCCCAGGAACCACAGACAGGCACCGGAGCTCGCTGGCGCGCTCTGTCTGCGCTTGCGTGTGCGTGTGCGTGTGCGTGTGCGTGTTGTGCGAGTGGGTGTGTAGGCGTGTGTGTGTGTGTGTGTGTGTGCGCGCGCGCGCGCGCCTGTGTGTCTGTGTGCCTGTGTGTGTGCGCGTCCGGGTTTGCGTGTTCCTTTCTCTCCGCTTCTTCACTCTGGCTCTTTTCCTCTTTCTGCCGGGCACCCCCGACCTTACTGAGGTGATAGAAGGAGCAGGCAGAAAAGTCAGGGCCCAGAGAACTTGGCACGAGAAAGCAGCTCCATCTACCAGACATGTAGAAGCCCCTCCCCGACGACCGACCGCAGCGTCCCCGTTCTGCTCAAGTGCCGCTGGGGACGTTGCCCGGGATCTCCCGCCCGCTAGGTCACCGACGAAGGCGCCTCCGTTTTCCCAAGAGCGCGCTCGCGCCCAGGACGGAGGGAGGAGCAGCACGGTGTGACGACGGGGAGGAAGAGTCGCGTCCGAAGGCCCGTCGGTGCCTGCCGACGTCCCGGCTCTCCCTGTCTCGAGACCTCTGGGCTTCAGGGTTCTGTGCCGCAAGGCTTTCCCGCCGCAGCCCCCGGGACCCAGGGCGCGCTGTGTGCGCTGCCCGTCTCCAGCGTTTGGGCCCTGTGGGCCTTCTTGCGTCCCACTGGAAAGGGGACCCTGGGACGGAGAGAAGACGGGCAGGGGGCGGGCTTCGGCAAAGAGAGCGACGGCCATCCACAGACGTCCGACGAGGCCCTCCGGGGCGCCAAGCTCTCCATTTTCCACGGCACGTGTCCTCGTCAGGTTCTGCCACCTCTCGCCGGCATGCGTAGGCACACCGCTGGTCTTGCGGCCCCAGAGGCGAGGAGGCGAACGCCCCGGAGGCCGAGATTGGCACCCGCGTTCTCGGCTGCTGGGTGGCCAGCACCTAGGAGAGTGTCTGGCCGGAAGCAGCCAGGCGATCGATCCCTGGGTGCTGGATGAGCCTCGGCGGCAAGAAGTAGGCTCGTGGGGAAGGACGGCGGCCGAGGCCCGGGCCCCCACCGAGGCCGCGCTCCGTGCTGAGCGGTCCGCTCCGTGTTTCCCGCTTGCGTTCTCACCAGCACTCGCCCCCGCAAGGAGGCACGAACTCCAGGACCCCCTCGCACCAGATGAGGAAAGCGCAGCTCAGGGAGGGCACGTCACTCGCGGGAGACGGCGGCCCTTGGGTTTCAGCTCAGGACTTCGGTCTCCCGAGCCTGCGTTTCGGGGCAAGGCTCCGGTCCCGCGCTCCGGGAAACTGACAGGGACGCAGTCCCGCTTCTCCCCGCAGAAGGTGCTCCTCGGAGATCAGATCCGGGGACCCGTCAGAACCACCCCGGGCACGAGCTGGCAGGGAGCGACGCGCACCGCCCCTGCCCCCCCATCCCGCAGCCCGCGGCCCGCAGCCCGCAGCCCGCAGCCCGCAGCCCGCAGCCCGCAGCCCGAGGAAGCGAGGAGCAGGCGATAGAGGCGCTGGGTTGGCAGGAGGGGACACGGGGCCGGCAGGAGAAGCGAACCGCGAAGAGACTCCCTCCCAGGACGACGATGGCTGAACGGGGAGAGGAGGGAGCTTTGGGTCCTCTCTCGTCCTGCTTTGACCGGGATGTCCCCATTTTTCCACAGCGAGCGAGTATGGCTCTTGGATTCGGTGGGGAAGACGTGGTTTATCTGGAGGACTTTTCCCTTCGGGGGTTCAAAGTCCGTTCTCTGAGGCAAGGCTCCCTCTCTGCCTCCCTGTCCTTCCCATTCGCCTCCCCGGAAGCCAGCTCTCCTCCCGGTTTCCTGGATCCCTTGGCCACGGTCCTCTGTTGCAAACACAGGCAGGTGCAAAGAAGATGCGAAAGGCTGCCCGAGCCACGCGAACGGAAAGCTGAAGCCAGGGAGCCAGGAAGGGCTGGCTGCTGAGGGAGGACGTGTCCTGTCAGGAGGCTTTTCAACTCCCTCTGACAGATGCGGCCTGGAGGGGCGGGGCCCGGCCGGGGCCCTGGGGTGGTAGGGGTCGGGTGTGAGGGGGTGGGTGGGGAGGCGGGGGGAGGCGGGAAGAGAGGGAGGCCCCCGAGTGAGGGGACACCAAAAGCCTCAGCCATCAAGACTCCTCATCTTTGCATCCAGCGTTCTCAAACTCAAAACGAACGCAAGCTCATCCACCAGGAGCAACGTAGCAGCGTTTCCAAGCGAGGCAGGACCGCCCGAAGGCGAAAGCAGAATGGGATCCTAGTCAGGTGGAGCTTGAAACTCAGACCCACCCACCCCCCTACCCCCCCACCACCTCCCCCCCTCCCCGCCACCCCGGGAAGGGGGCTTCTGGAAGGAAAAGCGAGACAAACTGACAGGGACAAACTTAGGTCGGGAAAGGAGTGTTGATTGTGAATGAGCCTCTCAAGGACAAGCGAGCGGGTACCAGGTTTTAGAAGATGACCTGCAGCGGCACAGACGCCAGCAAAGGCAGAAGCCATCCCGTCTTGGGTGAGGTGCCCGAGACGCGCCTCTCTAACCCAGTCCGCCCTGTCCTTGGAGAAGCGGGCGGTGTCTGGAAAAGCCTGACCAGGTGTCTTTCCTCGGTGGGCGGGGCTGGTCGCTTTGGGACCCGTTTGGGCCTCCCGGCACCGCCGTGGAATCCGTTCCACCTGACAGGACGACTCTACCCGGCGGCTGGGGCGGCGGGGGCGGGGCGCCGAGGGAAGGGCTGGGGTGTCACCGGAGCGGGAGCCGAGCGGGTGGGAAGAGGCCGAGGCCAGAGGGAGCCGGCGGGCGGCGTGTGCGGCGTCGGGGTCCCGGTCCCGGTCCCGGTCCCGGTCCCGCCGGGCTGGCCCCGATTGGCCCTGGGTTCGGGTGGGGCCGCGAGCTGGAAGGGTTGGGCTGTGGCGGGGAGGGGTTGGGCCCTGCCCATGGGCGGCGCCGGCGGGCCCGCGGTGCGGAGGGTGGCGGGGGGGGTGGGGGAGGGCTGGCTGGAGGGGTGGGGGGCGTCCGCGGAGGACGGAGGCCGGAGGCGGCAAAAGGCGAGGGAGGCAAAAGCCTACAGCACCCGGTATTCCCAGGCGGTCTCCCATCCAAGTACTAACCAGGCCCGACCCTGCTTAGCTTCCGAGATCAGACGAGATCGGGCGCGTTCAGGGTGGTATGGCCGTAGACGCTGGCGCCTGCCGCCGGCGCCCCTAAGAAGCCGCGCCGCGTCGCCCGGCCCGCGGCTCGCGCGCGCGCCCAGGCCTCTGTGACGCGCACCCGCCGCCGCCGGCGCCCCCTGCGCCCGCGCTCGGCCTGCCGCCTTCCTCCCGCTGCTGCCTCCCGCCGCGGCCGCCTCGGGCGCGGCCAGCGGGCCAGCCAAACCCTGCGCTGCCCCGCCCTGCTGCCCTCCCAGGGCGCGGAGGCCTGGAGCAGCCCGGGGTGCGAGGAGGCGGGGCGGGGCGGGCGGCGGTGGGAAACGAGGGGTGGTGGGGGCGGGGATGGGGGCGGGGCGCCTGGCTGGGCGCTCTCCCCTCGCGGCCCGGGAACACTCCAGGCCGCCCTGGCCGCTCGGATCCGGCGATGGGTCGCAGGAGATGCGGCTGCTGGGAGGTGGGGGGCGCGGGGCACTTGGCCCGAGGCGTCGGGGCGTCGGGCCGCCGGGCCCGTGCTCCTCTGAGTCCCCTCCGGCCCGAGGGGCCTCCCAGCGGGAGCCCTGACCTCTGCGGCGCCGGCCGGGCCCCGACTTGCCCAAACCCAGGCGGAGCCACCGGCGCGACCAGAGGGCGTCAGCGGAAGCCCGCCGCGCTGCCCCTGAGGGCGCGGGGAGGCGGGGCGGCCACCCTTCCCCCCGCCAGCGCCGCCCAGGAGACCGGCACCCCGCCCCCAACCCGCCCCTCGCGGGGACCCTGGACAGCTCCTGCTGGCGCCAGCCCAGAGACCCAGAGACAGAGACAGAGACAGAGACACGGAGAAACAGAGAAACGGCGACACGGAGAGGATCCAAGACACGGACCTAGACAGACACCCACCCTGACCCAGAGAGGCTCTGCCCAAGAGCTCGCTTCCCCCCCAGGAGGGCGGTGGTGCTGGAGCTGGGCCCGGGCCAGGAGGCAGGGGCCCCGGGGCTGGCGATCACCCCTGGGGCCCTAGGCCGCGCAGACAGGCTCTCAGGAGTCCCGGGCTCCCGGCATCGCTGCCCCGCCATCGCCCAGGAACCACAGACAGGCACCGGAGCTCGCTGGCGCGCTCTGTCTGCGCTTGCGTGTGCGTGTGCGTGTGCGTGTGCGTGTTGTGCGAGTGGGTGTGTAGGCGTGTGTGTGTGTGTGTGTGTGTGCGCGCGCGCGCGCGCCTGTGTGTCTGTGTGCCTGTGTGTGTGCGCGTCCGGGTTTGCGTGTTCCTTTCTCTCCGCTTCTTCACTCTGGCTCTTTTCCTCTTTCTGCCGGGCACCCCCGACCTTACTGAGGTGATAGAAGGAGCAGGCAGAAAAGTCAGGGCCCAGAGAACTTGGCACGAGAAAGCAGCTCCATCTACCAGACATGTAGAAGCCCCTCCCCGACGACCGACCGCAGCGTCCCCGTTCTGCTCAAGTGCCGCTGGGGACGTTGCCCGGGATCTCCCGCCCGCTAGGTCACCGACGAAGGCGCCTCCGTTTTCCCAAGAGCGCGCTCGCGCCCAGGACGGAGGGAGGAGCAGCACGGTGTGACGACGGGGAGGAAGAGTCGCGTCCGAAGGCCCGTCGGTGCCTGCCGACGTCCCGGCTCTCCCTGTCTCGAGACCTCTGGGCTTCAGGGTTCTGTGCCGCAAGGCTTTCCCGCCGCAGCCCCCGGGACCCAGGGCGCGCTGTGTGCGCTGCCCGTCTCCAGCGTTTGGGCCCTGTGGGCCTTCTTGCGTCCCACTGGAAAGGGGACCCTGGGACGGAGAGAAGACGGGCAGGGGGCGGGCTTCGGCAAAGAGAGCGACGGCCATCCACAGACGTCCGACGAGGCCCTCCGGGGCGCCAAGCTCTCCATTTTCCACGGCACGTGTCCTCGTCAGGTTCTGCCACCTCTCGCCGGCATGCGTAGGCACACCGCTGGTCTTGCGGCCCCAGAGGCGAGGAGGCGAACGCCCCGGAGGCCGAGATTGGCACCCGCGTTCTCGGCTGCTGGGTGGCCAGCACCTAGGAGAGTGTCTGGCCGGAAGCAGCCAGGCGATCGATCCCTGGGTGCTGGATGAGCCTCGGCGGCAAGAAGTAGGCTCGTGGGGAAGGACGGCGGCCGAGGCCCGGGCCCCCACCGAGGCCGCGCTCCGTGCTGAGCGGTCCGCTCCGTGTTTCCCGCTTGCGTTCTCACCAGCACTCGCCCCCGCAAGGAGGCACGAACTCCAGGACCCCCTCGCACCAGATGAGGAAAGCGCAGCTCAGGGAGGGCACGTCACTCGCGGGAGACGGCGGCCCTTGGGTTTCAGCTCAGGACTTCGGTCTCCCGAGCCTGCGTTTCGGGGCAAGGCTCCGGTCCCGCGCTCCGGGAAACTGACAGGGACGCAGTCCCGCTTCTCCCCGCAGAAGGTGCTCCTCGGAGATCAGATCCGGGGACCCGTCAGAACCACCCCGGGCACGAGCTGGCAGGGAGCGACGCGCACCGCCCCTCCCCCCCCATCCCGCAGCCCGCAGCCCGCAGCCCGCAGCCCGCAGCCCGCAGCCCGAGGAAGCGAGGAGCAGGCGATAGAGGCGCTGGGTTGGCAGGAGGGGAAACGGGGCCGGCAGGAGAAGCGAACCGCGGAGAGACTCCCTCCCAGGACGACGATGGCTGAACGGGGAGAGGAGGGAGCTTTGGGTCCTCTCTCGTCCTGCTTTGACCGGGATGTCCCCATTTTTCCACAGCGAGCGAGTATGGCTCTTGGATTCGGTGGGGAAGACGTGGTTTATCTGGAGGACTTTTCCCTTCGGGGGTTCAAAGTCCGTTCTCTGAGGCAAGGCTCCCTCTCTGCCTCCCTGTCCTTCCCATTCACCTCCCCGGAAGCCAGCTCTCCTCCCGGTTTCCTGGATCCCTTGGCCACGGTCCTCTGTTGCAAACACAGGCAGGTGCAAAGAAGATGCGAAAGGCTGCCCGAGCCACGCGAACGGAAAGCTGAAGCCAGGGAGCCAGGAAGGGCTGGCTGCTGAGGGAGGACGTGTCCTGTCAGGAGGCTTTTCAACTCCCTCTGACAGATGCGGCCTGGAGGGGCGGGGCCCGGCCGGGGCCCTGGGGTGGTAGGGGTCGGGTGTGAGGGGGTGGGTGGGGAGGCGGGGGGAGGCGGGAAGAGAGGGAGGCCCCCGAGTGAGGGGACACCAAAAGCCTCAGCCATCAAGACTCCTCATCTTTGCATCCAGCGTTCTCAAACTCAAAACGAACGCAAGCTCATCCACCAGGAGCAACGTAGCAGCGTTTCCAAGCGAGGCAGGACCGCCCGAAGGCGAAAGCAGAATGGGATCCTAGTCAGGTGGAGCTTGAAACTCAGACCCACCCACCCCCCTACCCCCCCACCACCTCCCCCCCTCCCCGCCACCCCGGGAAGGGGGCTTCTGGAAGGAAAAGCGAGACAAACTGACAGGGACAAACTTAGGTCGGGAAAGGAGTGTTGATTGTGAATGAGCCTCTCAAGGACAAGCGAGCGGGTACCAGGTTTTAGAAGATGACCTGCAGCGGCACAGACGCCAGCAAAGGCAGAAGCCATCCCGTCTTGGGTGAGGTGCCCGAGACGCGCCTCTCTAACCCAGTCCGCCCTGTCCTTGGAGAAGCGGGCGGTGTCTGGAAAAGCCTGACCAGGTGTCTTTCCTCGGTGGGCGGGGCTGGTCGCTTTGGGACCCGTTTGGGCCTCCCGGCACCGCCGTGGAATCCGTTCCACCTGACAGGACGACTCTACCCGGCGGCTGGGGCGGCGGGGGCGGGGCGCCGAGGGAAGGGCTGGGGTGTCACCGGAGCGGGAGCCGAGCGGGTGGGAAGAGGCCGAGGCCAGAGGGAGCCGGCGGGCGGCGTGTGCGGCGTCGGGGTCCCGGTCCCGGTCCCGGTCCCGGTCCCGCCGGGCTGGCCCCGATTGGCCCTGGGTTCGGGTGGGGCCGCGAGCTGGAAGGGTTGGGCTGTGGCGGGGAGGGGTTGGGCCCTGCCCATGGGCGGCGCCGGCGGGCCCGCGGTGCGGAGGGTGGCGGGGGGGGTGGGGGAGGGCTGGCTGGAGGGGTGGGGGGCGTCCGCGGAGGACGGAGGCCGGAGGCGGCAAAAGGCGAGGGAGGCAAAAGCCTACAGCACCCGGTATTCCCAGGCGGTCTCCCATCCAAGTACTAACCAGGCCCGACCCTGCTTAGCTTCCGAGATCAGACGAGATCGGGCGCGTTCAGGGTGGTATGGCCGTAGACGCTGGCGCCTGCCGCCGGCGCCCCTAAGAAGCCGCGCCGCGTCGCCCGGCCCGCGGCTCGCGCGCGCGCCCAGGCCTCTGTGACGCGCACCCGCCGCCGCCGGCGCCCCCTGCGCCCGCGCTCGGCCTGCCGCCTTCCTCCCGCTGCTGCCTCCCGCCGCGGCCGCCTCGGGCGCGGCCAGCGGGCCAGCCAAACCCTGCGCTGCCCCGCCCTGCTGCCCTCCCAGGGCGCGGAGGCCTGGAGCAGCCCGGGGTGCGAGGAGGCGGGGCGGGGCGGGCGGCGGTGGGAAACGAGGGGTGGTGGGGGCGGGGATGGGGGCGGGGCGCCTGGCTGGGCGCTCTCCCCTCGCGGCCCGGGAACACTCCAGGCCGCCCTGGCCGCTCGGATCCGGCGATGGGTCGCAGGAGATGCGGCTGCTGGGAGGTGGGGGGCGCGGGGCACTTGGCCCGAGGCGTCGGGGCGTCGGGCCGCCGGGCCCGTGCTCCTCTGAGTCCCCTCCGGCCCGAGGGGCCTCCCAGCGGGAGCCCTGACCTCTGCGGCGCCGGCCGGGCCCCGACTTGCCCAAACCCAGGCGGAGCCACCGGCGCGACCAGAGGGCGTCAGCGGAAGCCCGCCGCGCTGCCCCTGAGGGCGCGGGGAGGCGGGGCGGCCACCCTTCCTCCCGCCAGCGCCGCCCAGGAGACCGGCACCCCGCCCCCAACCCGCCCCTCGCGGGGACCCTGGACAGCTCCTGCTGGCGCCAGCCCAGAGACCCAGAGACAGAGACAGAGACAGAGACACGGAGAAACAGAGAAACGGCGACACGGAGAGGATCCAAGACACGGACCTAGACAGACACCCACCCTGACCCAGAGAGGCTCTGCCCAAGAGCTCGCTTCCCCCCCAGGAGGGCGGTGGTGCTGGAGCTGGGCCCGGGCCAGGAGGCAGGGGCCCCGGGGCTGGCGATCACCCCTGGGGCCCTAGGCCGCGCAGACAGGCTCTCAGGAGTCCCGGGCTCCCGGCATCGCTGCCCCGCCATCGCCCAGGAACCACAGACAGGCACCGGAGCTCGCTGGCGCGCTCTGTCTGCGCTTGCGTGTGCGTGTGCGTGTGCGTGTGCGTGTTGTGCGAGTGGGTGTGTAGGCGTGTGTGTGTGTGTGTGTGTGTGTGCGCGCGCGCGCGCGCCTGTGTGTCTGTGTGCCTGTGTGTGTGCGCGTCCGGGTTTGCGTGTTCCTTTCTCTCCGCTTCTTCACTCTGGCTCTTTTCCTCTTTCTGCCGGGCACCCCCGACCTTACTGAGGTGATAGAAGGAGCAGGCAGAAAAGTCAGGGCCCAGAGAACTTGGCACGAGAAAGCAGCTCCATCTACCAGACATGTAGAAGCCCCTCCCCGACGACCGACCGCAGCGTCCCCGTTCTGCTCAAGTGCCGCTGGGGACGTTGCCCGGGATCTCCCGCCCGCTAGGTCACCGACGAAGGCGCCTCCGTTTTCCCAAGAGCGCGCTCGCGCCCAGGACGGAGGGAGGAGCAGCACGGTGTGACGACGGGGAGGAAGAGTCGCGTCCGAAGGCCCGTCGGTGCCTGCCGACGTCCCGGCTCTCCCTGTCTCGAGACCTCTGGGCTTCAGGGTTCTGTGCCGCAAGGCTTTCCCGCCGCAGCCCCCGGGACCCAGGGCGCGCTGTGTGCGCTGCCCGTCTCCAGCGTTTGGGCCCTGTGGGCCTTCTTGCGTCCCACTGGAAAGGGGACCCTGGGACGGAGAGAAGACGGGCAGGGGGCGGGCTTCGGCAAAGAGAGCGACGGCCATCCACAGACGTCCGACGAGGCCCTCCGGGGCGCCAAGCTCTCCATTTTCCACGGCACGTGTCCTCGTCAGGTTCTGCCACCTCTCGCCGGCATGCGTAGGCACACCGCTGGTCTTGCGGCCCCAGAGGCGAGGAGGCGAACGCCCCGGAGGCCGAGATTGGCACCCGCGTTCTCGGCTGCTGGGTGGCCAGCACCTAGGAGAGTGTCTGGCCGGAAGCAGCCAGGCGATCGATCCCTGGGTGCTGGATGAGCCTCGGCGGCAAGAAGTAGGCTCGTGGGGAAGGACGGCGGCCGAGGCCCGGGCCCCCACCGAGGCCGCGCTCCGTGCTGAGCGGTCCGCTCCGTGTTTCCCGCTTGCGTTCTCACCAGCACTCGCCCCCGCAAGGAGGCACGAACTCCAGGACCCCCTCGCACCAGATGAGGAAAGCGCAGCTCAGGGAGGGCACGTCACTCGCGGGAGACGGCGGCCCTTGGGTTTCAGCTCAGGACTTCGGTCTCCCGAGCCTGCGTTTCGGGGCAAGGCTCCGGTCCCGCGCTCCGGGAAACTGACAGGGACGCAGTCCCGCTTCTCCCCGCAGAAGGTGCTCCTCGGAGATCAGATCCGGGGACCCGTCAGAACCACCCCGGGCACGAGCTGGCAGGGAGCGACGCGCACCGCCCCTCCCCCCCCATCCCGCAGCCCGCAGCCCGCAGCCCGCAGCCCGCAGCCCGCAGCCCGAGGAAGCGAGGAGCAGGCGATAGAGGCGCTGGGTTGGCAGGAGGGGAAACGGGGCCGGCAGGAGAAGCGAACCGCGGAGAGACTCCCTCCCAGGACGACGATGGCTGAACGGGGAGAGGAGGGAGCTTTGGGTCCTCTCTCGTCCTGCTTTGACCGGGATGTCCCCATTTTTCCACAGCGAGCGAGTATGGCTCTTGGATTCGGTGGGGAAGACGTGGTTTATCTGGAGGACTTTTCCCTTCGGGGGTTCAAAGTCCGTTCTCTGAGGCAAGGCTCCCTCTCTGCCTCCCTGTCCTTCCCATTCGCCTCCCCGGAAGCCAGCTCTCCTCCCGGTTTCCTGGATCCCTTGGCCACGGTCCTCTGTTGCAAACACAGGCAGGTGCAAAGAAGATGCGAAAGGCTGCCCGAGCCACGCGAACGGAAAGCTGAAGCCAGGGAGCCAGGAAGGGCTGGCTGCTGAGGGAGGACGTGTCCTGTCAGGAGGCTTTTCAACTCCCTCTGACAGATGCGGCCTGGAGGGGCGGGGCCCGGCCGGGGCCCTGGGGTGGTAGGGGTCGGGTGTGAGGGGGTGGGTGGGGAGGCGGGGGGAGGCGGGAAGAGAGGGAGGCCCCCGAGTGAGGGGACACCAAAAGCCTCAGCCATCAAGACTCCTCATCTTTGCATCCAGCGTTCTCAAACTCAAAACGAACGCAAGCTCATCCACCAGGAGCAACGTAGCAGCGTTTCCAAGCGAGGCAGGACCGCCCGAAGGCGAAAGCAGAATGGGATCCCAGTCAGGTGGAGCTTGAAACTCAGACCCACCCACCCCCCTACCCCCCCACCCCGGGAAGGGGGCTTCTGGAAGGAAAAGCGAGACAAACTGACAGGGACAAACTTAGGTCGGGAAAGGAGTGTTGATTGTGAATGAGCCTCTCAAGGACAAGCGAGCGGGTACCAGGTTTTAGAAGATGACCTGCAGCGGCACAGACGCCAGCAAAGGCAGAAGCCATCCCGTCTTGGGTGAGGTGCCCGAGACGCGCCTCTCTAACCCAGTCCGCCCTGTCCTTGGAGAAGCGGGCGGTGTCTGGAAAAGCCTGACCAGGTGTCTTTCCTCGGTGGGCGGGGCTGGTCGCTTTGGGACCCGTTTGGGCCTCCCGGCACCGCCGTGGAATCCGTTCCACCTGACAGGACGACTCTACCCGGCGGCTGGGGCGGCGGGGGCGGGGCGCCGAGGGAAGGGCTGGGGTGTCACCGGAGCGGGAGCCGAGCGGGTGGGAAGAGGCCGAGGCCAGAGGGAGCCGGCGGGCGGCGTGTGCGGCGTCGGGGTCCCGGTCCCGGTCCCGGTCCCGGTCCCGCCGGGCTGGCCCCGATTGGCCCTGGGTTCGGGTGGGGCCGCGAGCTGGAAGGGTTGGGCTGTGGCGGGGAGGGGTTGGGCCCTGCCCATGGGCGGCGCCGGCGGGCCCGCGGTGCGGAGGGTGGCGGGGGGGGTGGGGGAGGGCTGGCTGGAGGGGTGGGGGGCGTCCGCGGAGGACGGAGGCCGGAGGCGGCAAAAGGCGAGGGAGGCAAAAGCCTACAGCACCCGGTATTCCCAGGCGGTCTCCCATCCAAGTACTAACCAGGCCCGACCCTGCTTAGCTTCCGAGATCAGACGAGATCGGGCGCGTTCAGGGTGGTATGGCCGTAGACGCTGGCGCCTGCCGCCGGCGCCCCTAAGAAGCCGCGCCGCGTCGCCCGGCCCGCGGCTCGCGCGCGCGCCCAGGCCTCTGTGACGCGCACCCGCCGCCGCCGGCGCCCCCTGCGCCCGCGCTCGGCCTGCCGCCTTCCTCCCGCTGCTGCCTCCCGCCGCGGCCGCCTCGGGCGCGGCCAGCGGGCCAGCCAAACCCTGCGCTGCCCCGCCCTGCTGCCCTCCCAGGGCGCGGAGGCCTGGAGCAGCCCGGGGTGCGAGGAGGCGGGGCGGGGCGGGCGGCGGTGGGAAACGAGGGGTGGTGGGGGCGGGGATGGGGGCGGGGCGCCTGGCTGGGCGCTCTCCCCTCGCGGCCCGGGAACACTCCAGGCCGCCCTGGCCGCTCGGATCCGGCGATGGGTCGCAGGAGATGCGGCTGCTGGGAGGTGGGGGGCGCGGGGCACTTGGCCCGAGGCGTCGGGGCGTCGGGCCGCCGGGCCCGTGCTCCTCTGAGTCCCCTCCGGCCCGAGGGGCCTCCCAGCGGGAGCCCTGACCTCTGCGGCGCCGGCCGGGCCCCGACTTGCCCAAACCCAGGCGGAGCCACCGGCGCGACCAGAGGGCGTCAGCGGAAGCCCGCCGCGCTGCCCCTGAGGGCGCGGGGAGGCGGGGCGGCCACCCTTCCCCCCGCCAGCGCCGCCCAGGAGACCGGCACCCCGCCCCCAACCCGCCCCTCGCGGGGACCCTGGACAGCTCCTGCTGGCGCCAGCCCAGAGACCCAGAGACAGAGACAGAGACAGAGACACGGAGAAACAGAGAAACGGCGACACGGAGAGGATCCAAGACACGGACCTAGACAGACACCCACCCTGACCCAGAGAGGCTCTGCCCAAGAGCTCGCTTCCCCCCCAGGAGGGCGGTGGTGCTGGAGCTGGGCCCGGGCCAGGAGGCAGGGGCCCCGGGGCTGGCGATCACCCCTGGGGCCCTAGGCCGCGCAGACAGGCTCTCAGGAGTCCCGGGCTCCCGGCATCGCTGCCCCGCCATCGCCCAGGAACCACAGACAGGCACCGGAGCTCGCTGGCGCGCTCTGTCTGCGCTTGCGTGTGCGTGTGCGTGTGCGTGTGCGTGTTGTGCGAGTGGGTGTGTAGGCGTGTGTGTGTGTGTGTGTGTGTGTGCGCGCGCGCGCGCCTGTGTGTCTGTGTGCCTGTGTGTGTGCGCGTCCGGGTTTGCGTGTTCCTTTCTCTCCGCTTCTTCACTCTGGCTCTTTTCCTCTTTCTGCCGGGCACCCCCGACCTTACTGAGGTGATAGAAGGAGCAGGCAGAAAAGTCAGGGCCCAGAGAACTTGGCACGAGAAAGCAGCTCCATCTACCAGACATGTAGAAGCCCCTCCCCGACGACCGACCGCAGCGTCCCCGTTCTGCTCAAGTGCCGCTGGGGACGTTGCCCGGGATCTCCCGCCCGCTAGGTCACCGACGAAGGCGCCTCCGTTTTCCCAAGAGCGCGCTCGCGCCCAGGACGGAGGGAGGAGCAGCACGGTGTGACGACGGGGAGGAAGAGTCGCGTCCGAAGGCCCGTCGGTGCCTGCCGACGTCCCGGCTCTCCCTGTCTCGAGACCTCTGGGCTTCAGGGTTCTGTGCCGCAAGGCTTTCCCGCCGCAGCCCCCGGGACCCAGGGCGCGCTGTGTGCGCTGCCCGTCTCCAGCGTTTGGGCCCTGTGGGCCTTCTTGCGTCCCACTGGAAAGGGGACCCTGGGACGGAGAGAAGACGGGCAGGGGGCGGGCTTCGGCAAAGAGAGCGACGGCCATCCACAGACGTCCGACGAGGCCCTCCGGGGCGCCAAGCTCTCCATTTTCCACGGCACGTGTCCTCGTCAGGTTCTGCCACCTCTCGCCGGCATGCGTAGGCACACCGCTGGTCTTGCGGCCCCAGAGGCGAGGAGGCGAACGCCCCGGAGGCCGAGATTGGCACCCGCGTTCTCGGCTGCTGGGTGGCCAGCACCTAGGAGAGTGTCTGGCCGGAAGCAGCCAGGCGATCGATCCCTGGGTGCTGGATGAGCCTCGGCGGCAAGAAGTAGGCTCGTGGGGAAGGACGGCGGCCGAGGCCCGGGCCCCCACCGAGGCCGCGCTCCGTGCTGAGCGGTCCGCTCCGTGTTTCCCGCTTGCGTTCTCACCAGCACTCGCCCCCGCAAGGAGGCACGAACTCCAGGACCCCCTCGCACCAGATGAGGAAAGCGCAGCTCAGGGAGGGCACGTCACTCGCGGGAGACGGCGGCCCTTGGGTTTCAGCTCAGGACTTCGGTCTCCCGAGCCTGCGTTTCGGGGCAAGGCTCCGGTCCCGCGCTCCGGGAAACTGACAGGGACGCAGTCCCGCTTCTCCCCGCAGAAGGTGCTCCTCGGAGATCAGATCCGGGGACCCGTCAGAACCACCCCGGGCACGAGCTGGCAGGGAGCGACGCGCACCGCCCCTGCCCCCCCATCCCGCAGCCCGCGGCCCGCAGCCCGCAGCCCGCAGCCCGCAGCCCGCAGCCCGCAGCCCGAGGAAGCGAGGAGCAGGCGATAGAGGCGCTGGGTTGGCAGGAGGGGACACGGGGCCGGCAGGAGAAGCGAACCGCGAAGAGACTCCCTCCCAGGACGACGATGGCTGAACGGGGAGAGGAGGGAGCTTTGGGTCCTCTCTCGTCCTGCTTTGACCGGGATGTCCCCATTTTTCCACAGCGAGCGAGTATGGCTCTTGGATTCGGTGGGGAAGACGTGGTTTATCTGGAGGACTTTTCCCTTCGGGGGTTCAAAGTCCGTTCTCTGAGGCAAGGCTCCCTCTCTGCCTCCCTGTCCTTCCCATTCGCCTCCCCGGAAGCCAGCTCTCCTCCCGGTTTCCTGGATCCCTTGGCCACGGTCCTCTGTTGCAAACACAGGCAGGTGCAAAGAAGATGCGAAAGGCTGCCCGAGCCACGCGAACGGAAAGCTGAAGCCAGGGAGCCAGGAAGGGCTGGCTGCTGAGGGAGGACGTGTCCTGTCAGGAGGCTTTTCAACTCCCTCTGACAGATGCGGCCTGGAGGGGCGGGGCCCGGCCGGGGCCCTGGGGTGGTAGGGGTCGGGTGTGAGGGGGTGGGTGGGGAGGCGGGGGGAGGCGGGAAGAGAGGGAGGCCCCCGAGTGAGGGGACACCAAAAGCCTCAGCCATCAAGACTCCTCATCTTTGCATCCAGCGTTCTCAAACTCAAAACGAACGCAAGCTCATCCACCAGGAGCAACGTAGCAGCGTTTCCAAGCGAGGCAGGACCGCCCGAAGGCGAAAGCAGAATGGGATCCTAGTCAGGTGGAGCTTGAAACTCAGACCCACCCACCCCCCTACCCCCCCACCACCTCCCCCCCTCCCCGCCACCCCGGGAAGGGGGCTTCTGGAAGGAAAAGCGAGACAAACTGACAGGGACAAACTTAGGTCGGGAAAGGAGTGTTGATTGTGAATGAGCCTCTCAAGGACAAGCGAGCGGGTACCAGGTTTTAGAAGATGACCTGCAGCGGCACAGACGCCAGCAAAGGCAGAAGCCATCCCGTCTTGGGTGAGGTGCCCGAGACGCGCCTCTCTAACCCAGTCCGCCCTGTCCTTGGAGAAGCGGGCGGTGTCTGGAAAAGCCTGACCAGGTGTCTTTCCTCGGTGGGCGGGGCTGGTCGCTTTGGGACCCGTTTGGGCCTCCCGGCACCGCCGTGGAATCCGTTCCACCTGACAGGACGACTCTACCCGGCGGCTGGGGCGGCGGGGGCGGGGCGCCGAGGGAAGGGCTGGGGTGTCACCGGAGCGGGAGCCGAGCGGGTGGGAAGAGGCCGAGGCCAGAGGGAGCCGGCGGGCGGCGTGTGCGGCGTCGGGGTCCCGGTCCCGGTCCCGGTCCCGGTCCCGCCGGGCTGGCCCCGATTGGCCCTGGGTTCGGGTGGGGCCGCGAGCTGGAAGGGTTGGGCTGTGGCGGGGAGGGGTTGGGCCCTGCCCATGGGCGGCGCCGGCGGGCCCGCGGTGCGGAGGGTGGCGGGGGGGGTGGGGGAGGGCTGGCTGGAGGGGTGGGGGGCGTCCGCGGAGGACGGAGGCCGGAGGCGGCAAAAGGCGAGGGAGGCAAAAGCCTACAGCACCCGGTATTCCCAGGCGGTCTCCCATCCAAGTACTAACCAGGCCCGACCCTGCTTAGCTTCCGAGATCAGACGAGATCGGGCGCGTTCAGGGTGGTATGGCCGTAGACGCTGGCGCCTGCCGCCGGCGCCCCTAAGAAGCCGCGCCGCGTCGCCCGGCCCGCGGCTCGCGCGCGCGCCCAGGCCTCTGTGACGCGCACCCGCCGCCGCCGGCGCCCCCTGCGCCCGCGCTCGGCCTGCCGCCTTCCTCCCGCTGCTGCCTCCCGCCGCGGCCGCCTCGGGCGCGGCCAGCGGGCCAGCCAAACCCTGCGCTGCCCCGCCCTGCTGCCCTCCCAGGGCGCGGAGGCCTGGAGCAGCCCGGGGTGCGAGGAGGCGGGGCGGGGCGGGCGGCGGTGGGAAACGAGGGGTGGTGGGGGCGGGGATGGGGGCGGGGCGCCTGGCTGGGCGCTCTCCCCTCGCGGCCCGGGAACACTCCAGGCCGCCCTGGCCGCTCGGATCCGGCGATGGGTCGCAGGAGATGCGGCTGCTGGGAGGTGGGGGGCGCGGGGCACTTGGCCCGAGGCGTCGGGGCGTCGGGCCGCCGGGCCCGTGCTCCTCTGAGTCCCCTCCGGCCCGAGGGGCCTCCCAGCGGGAGCCCTGACCTCTGCGGCGCCGGCCGGGCCCCGACTTGCCCAAACCCAGGCGGAGCCACCGGCGCGACCAGAGGGCGTCAGCGGAAGCCCGCCGCGCTGCCCCTGAGGGCGCGGGGAGGCGGGGCGGCCACCCTTCCCCCCGCCAGCGCCGCCCAGGAGACCGGCACCCCGCCCCCAACCCGCCCCTCGCGGGGACCCTGGACAGCTCCTGCTGGCGCCAGCCCAGAGACCCAGAGACAGAGACAGAGACAGAGACACGGAGAAACAGAGAAACGGCGACACGGAGAGGATCCAAGACACGGACCTAGACAGACACCCACCCTGACCCAGAGAGGCTCTGCCCAAGAGCTCGCTTCCCCCCCAGGAGGGCGGTGGTGCTGGAGCTGGGCCCGGGCCAGGAGGCAGGGGCCCCGGGGCTGGCGATCACCCCTGGGGCCCTAGGCCGCGCAGACAGGCTCTCAGGAGTCCCGGGCTCCCGGCATCGCTGCCCCGCCATCGCCCAGGAACCACAGACAGGCACCGGAGCTCGCTGGCGCGCTCTGTCTGCGCTTGCGTGTGCGTGTGCGTGTGCGTGTGCGTGTTGTGCGAGTGGGTGTGTAGGCGTGTGTGTGTGTGTGTGTGTGTGCGCAGCCGCTGCGCGCGCCTGTGTGTCTGTGTGCCTGTGTGTGTGCGCGTCCGGGTTTGCGTGTTCCTTTCTCTCCGCTTCTTCACTCTGGCTCTTTTCCTCTTTCTGCCGGGCACCCCCGACCTTACTGAGGTGATAGAAGGAGCAGGCAGAAAAGTCAGGGCCCAGAGAACTTGGCACGAGAAAGCAGCTCCATCTACCAGACATGTAGAAGCCCCTCCCCGACGACCGAGACCGCAGCGTCCCCGTTCTGCTCAAGTGCCGCTGGGGACGTTGCCCGGGATCTCCCGCCCGCTAGGTCACCGACGAAGGCGCCTCCGTTTTCCCAAGAGCGCGCTCGCGCCCAGGACGGAGGGAGGAGCAGCACGGTGTGACGACGGGGAGGAAGAGTCGCGTCCGAAGGCCCGTCGGTGCCTGCCGACGTCCCGGCTCTCCCTGTCTCGAGACCTCTGGGCTTCAGGGTTCTGTGCCGCAAGGCTTTCCCGCCGCAGCCCCGGGACCCAGGGCGCGCTGTGTGCGCTGCCCGTCTCCAGCGTTTGGGCCCTGTGGGCCTTCTTGCGTCCCACTGGAAAGGGGACCCTGGGACGGAGAGAAGACGGGCAGGGGGCGGGCTTCGGCAAAGAGAGCGACGGCCATCCACAGACGTCCGACGAGGCCCTCCGGGGCGCCAAGCTCTCCATTTTCCACGGCACGTGTCCTCGTCAGGTTCTGCCACCTCTCGCCGGCATGCGTAGGCACACCGCTGGTCTTGCGGCCCCAGAGGCGAGGAGGCGAACGCCCCGGAGGCCGAGATTGGCACCCGCGTTCTCGGCTGCTGGGTGGCCAGCACCTAGGAGAGTGTCTGGCCGGAAGCAGCCAGGCGATCGATCCCTGGGTGCTGGATGAGCCTCGGCGGCAAGAAGTAGGCTCGTGGGGAAGGACGGCGGCCGAGGCCCGGGCCCCCACCGAGGCCGCGCTCCGTGCTGAGCGGTCCGCTCCGTGTTTCCCGCTTGCGTTCTCACCAGCACTCGCCCCCGCAAGGAGGCACGAACTCCAGGACCCCCTCGCACCAGATGAGGAAAGCGCAGCTCAGGAGGGCACGTCACTCGCGGGAGACGGCGGCCCTTGGGTTTCAGCTCAGGACTTCGGTCTCCCGAGCCTGCGTTTCGGGGCAAGGCTCCGGTCCCCGCGCTCCGGGAAACTGACAGGGACGCAGTCCCGCTTCTCCCCGCAGAAGGTGCTCCTCGGAGATCAG
>NW_027221969.1:0-28459 GCF_041296265.1 Equus caballus
CAGCCCGCAGCCCGCAGCCCGAGGAAGCGAGGAGCAGGCGATAGAGGCGCTGGGTTGGCAGGAGGGGACACGGGGCCGGCAGGAGAAGCGAACCGCGAAGAGACTCCCTCCCAGGACGACGATGGCTGAACGGGGAGAGGAGGGAGCTTTGGGTCCTCTCTCGTCCTGCTTTGACCGGGATGTCCCCATTTTTCCACAGCGAGCGAGTATGGCTCTTGGATTCGGTGGGGGAAGACGTGGTTTATCTGGAGGACTTTTCCCTTCGGGGGTTCAAAGTCCGTTCTCTGAGGCAAGGCTCCCTCTCTGCCTCCCTGTCCTTCCCATTCGCCTCCCCGGAAGCCAGCTCTCCTCCCGGTTTCCTGGATCCCTTGGCCACGGTCCTCTGTTGCAAACACAGGCAGGTGCAAAGAAGATGCGAAAGGCTGCCCGAGCCACGCGAACGGAAAGCTGAAGCCAGGGAGCCAGGAAGGGCTGGCTGCTGAGGGAGGACGTGTCCTGTCAGGAGGCTTTTCAACTCCCTCTGACAGATGCGGCCTGGAGGGGCGGGGCCCGGCCGGGGCCCTGGGTGGTAGGGGTCGGGTGTGAGGGGGTGGGTGGGAGGCGGGGGGAGGCGGGAAGAGAGGGAGGCCCCCGAGTGAGGGGACACCAAAAGCCTCAGCCATCAAGACTCCTCATCTTTGCATCCAGCGTTCTCAAACTCAAAACGAACGCAAGCTCATCCACCAGGAGCAACGTAGCAGCGTTTCCAAGCGAGGCAGGACCGCCGAAGGCGAAAGCAGAATGGGATCCTAGTCAGGTGGAGCTTGAAACTCAGACCCACCCCCCCCCCCCACCCCCCCCACCACCTCCCCCCCTCCCCGCCACCCCGGGAAGGGGGCTTCTGGAAGGAAAAGCGAGACAAACTGACAGGGACAAACTTAGGTCGGGAAAGGAGTGTTGATTGTGAATGAGCCTCTCAAGGACAAGCGAGCGGGTACCAGGTTTTAGAAGATGACCTGCAGCGGCACAGACGCCAGCAAAGGCAGAAGCCATCCGTCTTGGGTGAGGTGCCCGAGACGCGCCTCTCTAACCCAGTCCGCCCTGTCCTTGGAGAAGCGGGCGGTGTCTGGAAAAGCCTGACCAGGTGTCTTTCCTCGGTGGGCGGGGCTGGTCGCTTTGGGACCCGTTTGGGCCTCCCGGCACCGCCGTGGAATCCGTTCCACCTGACAGGACGACTCTACCCGGCGGCTGGGGCGGCGGGGGCGGGGCGCCGAGGGAAGGGCTGGGGTGTCACCGGAGCGGGAGCCGAGCGGGTGGGAAGAGGCCGAGGCCAGAGGGAGCCGGCGGGCGGCGTGTGCGGCGTCGGGGTCCCGGTCCCGGTCCCGGTCCCGGTCCCGCCGGCTGGCCCCGATTGGCCCTGGGTTCGGGTGGGGCCGCGAGCTGGAAGGGTTGGGCTGTGGCGGGGAGGGGTTGGGCCCTGCCCATGGGCGGCGCCGGCGGGCCCGCGGTGCGGAGGGTGGCGGGGGGGGTGGGGGAGGGCTGGCTGGAGGGGTGGGGGGCGTCCGCGGAGGACGGAGGCCGGAGGCGGCAAAAGGCGAGGGAGGCAAAAGCCTACAGCACCCGGTATTCCCAGGCGGTCTCCCATCCAAGTACTAACCAGGCCCGACCCTGCTTAGCTTCCGAGATCAGACGAGATCGGGCGCGTTCAGGGTGGTATGGCCGTAGACGCTGGCGCCTGCCGCCGGCGCCCCTAAGAAGCCGCGCCGCGTCGCCCGGCCCGCGGCTCGCGCGCGCGCCCAGGCCTCTGTGACGCGCACCCGCCGCCGCCGGCGCCCCCTGCGCCCGCGCTCGGCCTGCCGCCTTCCTCCCGCTGCTGCCTCCCGCCGCGGCCGCCTCGGGCGCGGCCAGCGGGCCAGCCAAACCCTGCGCTGCCCCGCCCTGCTGCCCTCCCAGGGCGCGGAGGCCTGGAGCAGCCCGGGGTGCGAGGAGGCGGGGCGGGGCGGGCGGCGGTGGGAAACGAGGGGTGGTGGGGGCGGGGATGGGGGCGGGGCGCCTGGCTGGGCGCTCTCCCCTCGCGGCCCGGGAACACTCCAGGCCGCCCTGGCCGCTCGGATCCGGCGATGGGTCGCAGGAGATGCGGCTGCTGGGAGGTGGGGGGCGCGGGGCACTTGGCCCGAGGCGTCGGGGCGTCGGGCCGCCGGGCCCGTGCTCCTCTGAGTCCCCTCCGGCCCGAGGGGCCTCCCAGCGGGAGCCCTGACCTCTGCGGCGCCGGCCGGGCCCCGACTTGCCCAAACCCAGGCGGAGCCACCGGCGCGACCAGAGGGCGTCAGCGGAAGCCCGCCGCGCTGCCCCTGAGGGCGCGGGGAGGCGGGGCGGCCACCCTTCCCCCCGCCAGCGCCGCCCAGGAGACCGGCACCCCGCCCCCAACCCGCCCCTCGCGGGGACCCTGGACAGCTCCTGCTGGCGCCAGCCCAGAGACCCAGAGACAGAGACAGAGACAGAGACACGGAGAAACAGAGAAACGGCGACACGGAGAGGATCCAAGACACGGACCTAGACAGACACCCACCCTGACCCAGAGAGGCTCTGCCCAAGAGCTCGCTTCCCCCCCAGGAGGGCGGTGGTGCTGGAGCTGGGCCCGGGCCAGGAGGCAGGGGCCCCGGGGCTGGCGATCACCCCTGGGGCCCTAGGCCGCGCAGACAGGCTCTCAGGAGTCCCGGGCTCCCGGCATCGCTGCCCCGCCATCGCCCAGGAACCACAGACAGGCACCGGAGCTCGCTGGCGCGCTCTGTCTGCGCTTGCGTGTGCGTGTGCGTGTGCGTGTGCGTGTTGTGCGAGTGGGTGTGTAGCGTGTGTGTGTGTGTGTGTGTGTGCGCGCGCGCGCGCGCCTGTGTGTCTGTGTGCCTGTGTGTGTGCGCGTCCGGGTTTGCGTGTTCCTTTCTCTCCGCTTCTTCACTCTGGCTCTTTTCCTCTTTCTGCCGGGCACCCCCGACCTTACTGAGGTGATAGAAGGAGCAGGCAGAAAAGTCAGGGCCCAGAGAACTTGGCACGAGAAAGCAGCTCCATCTACCAGACATGTAGAAGCCCCTCCCCGACGACCGACCGCAGCGTCCCCGTTCTGCTCAAGTGCCGCTGGGGACGTTGCCCGGGATCTCCCGCCCGCTAGGTCACCGACGAAGGCGCCTCCGTTTTCCCAAGAGCGCGCTCGCGCCCAGGACGGAGGGAGGAGCAGCACGGTGTGACGACGGGGAGGAAGAGTCGCGTCCGAAGGCCCGTCGGTGCCTGCCGACGTCCCGGCTCTCCCTGTCTCGAGACCTCTGGGCTTCAGGGTTCTGTGCCGCAAGGCTTTCCCGCCGCAGCCCCCGGGACCCAGGGCGCGCTGTGTGCGCTGCCCGTCTCCAGCGTTTGGGCCCTGTGGGCCTTCTTGCGTCCCACTGGAAAGGGGACCCTGGGACGGAGAGAAGACGGGCAGGGGGCGGGCTTCGGCAAAGAGAGCGACGGCCATCCACAGACGTCCGACGAGGCCCTCCGGGGCGCCAAGCTCTCCATTTTCCACGGCACGTGTCCTCGTCAGGTTCTGCCACCTCTCGCCGGCATGCGTAGGCACACCGCTGGTCTTGCGGCCCCAGAGGCGAGGAGGCGAACGCCCCGGAGGCCGAGATTGGCACCCGCGTTCTCGGCTGCTGGGTGGCCAGCACCTAGGAGAGTGTCTGGCCGGAAGCAGCCAGGCGATCGATCCCTGGGTGCTGGATGAGCCTCGGCGGCAAGAAGTAGGCTCGTGGGGAAGGACGGCGGCCGAGGCCCGGGCCCCCACCGAGGCCGCGCTCCGTGCTGAGCGGTCCGCTCCGTGTTTCCCGCTTGCGTTCTCACCAGCACTCGCCCCCGCAAGGAGGCACGAACTCCAGGACCCCCTCGCACCAGATGAGGAAAGCGCAGCTCAGGGAGGGCACGTCACTCGCGGGAGACGGCGGCCCTTGGGTTTCAGCTCAGGACTTCGGTCTCCCGAGCCTGCGTTTCGGGGCAAGGCTCCGGTCCCGCGCTCCGGGAAACTGACAGGGACGCAGTCCCGCTTCTCCCCGCAGAAGGTGCTCCTCGGAGATCAGATCCGGGGACCCGTCAGAACCACCCCGGGCACGAGCTGGCAGGGAGCGACGCGCACCGCCCCTGCCCCCCCATCCCGCAGCCCGCGGCCCGCAGCCCGCAGCCCGCAGCCCGCAGCCCGCAGCCCGCAGCCCGAGGAAGCGAGGAGCAGGCGATAGAGGCGCTGGGTTGGCAGGAGGGGACACGGGGCCGGCAGGAGAAGCGAACCGCGAAGAGACTCCCTCCCAGGACGACGATGGCTGAACGGGGAGAGGAGGGAGCTTTGGGTCCTCTCTCGTCCTGCTTTGACCGGGATGTCCCCATTTTTCCACAGCGAGCGAGTATGGCTCTTGGATTCGGTGGGGAAGACGTGGTTTATCTGGAGGACTTTTCCCTTCGGGGGTTCAAAGTCCGTTCTCTGAGGCAAGGCTCCCTCTCTGCCTCCCTGTCCTTCCCATTCGCCTCCCCGGAAGCCAGCTCTCCTCCCGGTTTCCTGGATCCCTTGGCCACGGTCCTCTGTTGCAAACACAGGCAGGTGCAAAGAAGATGCGAAAGGCTGCCCGAGCCACGCGAACGGAAAGCTGAAGCCAGGGAGCCAGGAAGGGCTGGCTGCTGAGGGAGGACGTGTCCTGTCAGGAGGCTTTTCAACTCCCTCTGACAGATGCGGCCTGGAGGGGCGGGGCCCGGCCGGGGCCCTGGGGTGGTAGGGGTCGGGTGTGAGGGGGTGGGTGGGGAGGCGGGGGGAGGCGGGAAGAGAGGGAGGCCCCCGAGTGAGGGGACACCAAAAGCCTCAGCCATCAAGACTCCTCATCTTTGCATCCAGCGTTCTCAAACTCAAAACGAACGCAAGCTCATCCACCAGGAGCAACGTAGCAGCGTTTCCAAGCGAGGCAGGACCGCCCGAAGGCGAAAGCAGAATGGGATCCTAGTCAGGTGGAGCTTGAAACTCAGACCCACCCACCCCCCTACCCCCCCACCACCTCCCCCCCCTCCCCGCCACCCCGGGAAGGGGGCTTCTGGAAGGAAAAGCGAGACAAACTGACAGGGACAAACTTAGGTCGGGAAAGGAGTGTTGATTGTGAATGAGCCTCTCAAGGACAAGCGAGCGGGTACCAGGTTTTAGAAGATGACCTGCAGCGGCACAGACGCCAGCAAAGGCAGAAGCCATCCCGTCTTGGGTGAGGTGCCCGAGACGCGCCTCTCTAACCCAGTCCGCCCTGTCCTTGGAGAAGCGGGCGGTGTCTGGAAAAGCCTGACCAGGTGTCTTTCCTCGGTGGGCGGGGCTGGTCGCTTTGGGACCCGTTTGGGCCTCCCGGCACCGCCGTGGAATCCGTTCCACCTGACAGGACGACTCTACCCGGCGGCTGGGGCGGCGGGGGCGGGGCGCCGAGGGAAGGGCTGGGGTGTCACCGGAGCGGGAGCCGAGCGGGTGGGAAGAGGCCGAGGCCAGAGGGAGCCGGCGGGCGGCGTGTGCGGCGTCGGGGTCCCGGTCCCGGTCCCGGTCCCGGTCCCGCCGGGCTGGCCCCGATTGGCCCTGGGTTCGGGTGGGGCCGCGAGCTGGAAGGGTTGGGCTGTGGCGGGGAGGGGTTGGGCCCTGCCCATGGGCGGCGCCGGCGGGCCCGCGGTGCGGAGGGTGGCGGGGGGGGTGGGGGAGGGCTGGCTGGAGGGGTGGGGGGCGTCCGCGGAGGACGGAGGCCGGAGGCGGCAAAAGGCGAGGGAGGCAAAAGCCTACAGCACCCGGTATTCCCAGGCGGTCTCCCATCCAAGTACTAACCAGGCCCGACCCTGCTTAGCTTCCGAGATCAGACGAGATCGGGCGCGTTCAGGGTGGTATGGCCGTAGACGCTGGCGCCTGCCGCCGGCGCCCCTAAGAAGCCGCGCCGCGTCGCCCGGCCCGCGGCTCGCGCGCGCGCCCAGGCCTCTGTGACGCGCACCCGCCGCCGCCGGCGCCCCCTGCGCCCGCGCTCGGCCTGCCGCCTTCCTCCCGCTGCTGCCTCCCGCCGCGGCCGCCTCGGGCGCGGCCAGCGGGCCAGCCAAACCCTGCGCTGCCCCGCCCTGCTGCCCTCCCAGGGCGCGGAGGCCTGGAGCAGCCCGGGGTGCGAGGAGGCGGGGCGGGGCGGGCGGCGGTGGGAAACGAGGGGTGGTGGGGGCGGGGATGGGGGCGGGGCGCCTGGCTGGGCGCTCTCCCCTCGCGGCCCGGGAACACTCCAGGCCGCCCTGGCCGCTCGGATCCGGCGATGGGTCGCAGGAGATGCGGCTGCTGGGAGGTGGGGGGCGCGGGGCACTTGGCCCGAGGCGTCGGGGCGTCGGGCCGCCGGGCCCGTGCTCCTCTGAGTCCCCTCCGGCCCGAGGGGCCTCCCAGCGGGAGCCCTGACCTCTGCGGCGCCGGCCGGGCCCCGACTTGCCCAAACCCAGGCGGAGCCACCGGCGCGACCAGAGGGCGTCAGCGGAAGCCCGCCGCGCTGCCCCTGAGGGCGCGGGGAGGCGGGGCGGCCACCCTTCCCCCCGCCAGCGCCGCCCAGGAGACCGGCACCCCGCCCCCAACCCGCCCCTCGCGGGGACCCTGGACAGCTCCTGCTGGCGCCAGCCCAGAGACCCAGAGACAGAGACAGAGACAGAGACACGGAGAAACAGAGAAACGGCGACACGGAGAGGATCCAAGACACGGACCTAGACAGACACCCACCCTGACCCAGAGAGGCTCTGCCCAAGAGCTCGCTTCCCCCCCAGGAGGGCGGTGGTGCTGGAGCTGGGCCCGGGCCAGGAGGCAGGGGCCCCGGGGCTGGCGATCACCCCTGGGGCCCTAGGCCGCGCAGACAGGCTCTCAGGAGTCCCGGGCTCCCGGCATCGCTGCCCCGCCATCGCCCAGGAACCACAGACAGGCACCGGAGCTCGCTGGCGCGCTCTGTCTGCGCTTGCGTGTGCGTGTGCGTGTGCGTGTGCGTGTTGTGCGAGTGGGTGTGTAGGCGTGTGTGTGTGTGTGTGTGTGTGTGCGCGCGCGCGCGCGCCTGTGTGTCTGTGTGCCTGTGTGTGTGCGCGTCCGGGTTTGCGTGTTCCTTTCTCTCCGCTTCTTCACTCTGGCTCTTTTCCTCTTTCTGCCGGGCACCCCCGACCTTACTGAGGTGATAGAAGGAGCAGGCAGAAAAGTCAGGGCCCAGAGAACTTGGCACGAGAAAGCAGCTCCATCTACCAGACATGTAGAAGCCCCTCCCCGACGACCGACCGCAGCGTCCCCGTTCTGCTCAAGTGCCGCTGGGGACGTTGCCCGGGATCTCCCGCCCGCTAGGTCACCGACGAAGGCGCCTCCGTTTTCCCAAGAGCGCGCTCGCGCCCAGGACGGAGGGAGGAGCAGCACGGTGTGACGACGGGGAGGAAGAGTCGCGTCCGAAGGCCCGTCGGTGCCTGCCGACGTCCCGGCTCTCCCTGTCTCGAGACCTCTGGGCTTCAGGGTTCTGTGCCGCAAGGCTTTCCCGCCGCAGCCCCCGGGACCCAGGGCGCGCTGTGTGCGCTGCCCGTCTCCAGCGTTTGGGCCCTGTGGGCCTTCTTGCGTCCCACTGGAAAGGGGACCCTGGGACGGAGAGAAGACGGGCAGGGGGCGGGCTTCGGCAAAGAGAGCGACGGCCATCCACAGACGTCCGACGAGGCCCTCCGGGGCGCCAAGCTCTCCATTTTCCACGGCACGTGTCCTCGTCAGGTTCTGCCACCTCTCGCCGGCATGCGTAGGCACACCGCTGGTCTTGCGGCCCCAGAGGCGAGGAGGCGAACGCCCCGGAGGCCGAGATTGGCACCCGCGTTCTCGGCTGCTGGGTGGCCAGCACCTAGGAGAGTGTCTGGCCGGAAGCAGCCAGGCGATCGATCCCTGGGTGCTGGATGAGCCTCGGCGGCAAGAAGTAGGCTCGTGGGGAAGGACGGCGGCCGAGGCCCGGGCCCCCACCGAGGCCGCGCTCCGTGCTGAGCGGTCCGCTCCGTGTTTCCCGCTTGCGTTCTCACCAGCACTCGCCCCCGCAAGGAGGCACGAACTCCAGGACCCCCTCGCACCAGATGAGGAAAGCGCAGCTCAGGGAGGGCACGTCACTCGCGGGAGACGGCGGCCCTTGGGTTTCAGCTCAGGACTTCGGTCTCCCGAGCCTGCGTTTCGGGGCAAGGCTCCGGTCCCGCGCTCCGGGAAACTGACAGGGACGCAGTCCCGCTTCTCCCCGCAGAAGGTGCTCCTCGGAGATCAGATCCGGGGACCCGTCAGAACCACCCCGGGCACGAGCTGGCAGGGAGCGACGCGCACCGCCCCTCCCCCCCCATCCCGCAGCCCGCAGCCCGCAGCCCGCAGCCCGCAGCCCGCAGCCCGAGGAAGCGAGGAGCAGGCGATAGAGGCGCTGGGTTGGCAGGAGGGGAAACGGGGCCGGCAGGAGAAGCGAACCGCGGAGAGACTCCCTCCCAGGACGACGATGGCTGAACGGGGAGAGGAGGGAGCTTTGGGTCCTCTCTCGTCCTGCTTTGACCGGGATGTCCCCATTTTTCCACAGCGAGCGAGTATGGCTCTTGGATTCGGTGGGGAAGACGTGGTTTATCTGGAGGACTTTTCCCTTCGGGGGTTCAAAGTCCGTTCTCTGAGGCAAGGCTCCCTCTCTGCCTCCCTGTCCTTCCCATTCACCTCCCCGGAAGCCAGCTCTCCTCCCGGTTTCCTGGATCCCTTGGCCACGGTCCTCTGTTGCAAACACAGGCAGGTGCAAAGAAGATGCGAAAGGCTGCCCGAGCCACGCGAACGGAAAGCTGAAGCCAGGGAGCCAGGAAGGGCTGGCTGCTGAGGGAGGACGTGTCCTGTCAGGAGGCTTTTCAACTCCCTCTGACAGATGCGGCCTGGAGGGGCGGGGCCCGGCCGGGGCCCTGGGGTGGTAGGGGTCGGGTGTGAGGGGGTGGGTGGGGAGGCGGGGGGAGGCGGGAAGAGAGGGAGGCCCCCGAGTGAGGGGACACCAAAAGCCTCAGCCATCAAGACTCCTCATCTTTGCATCCAGCGTTCTCAAACTCAAAACGAACGCAAGCTCATCCACCAGGAGCAACGTAGCAGCGTTTCCAAGCGAGGCAGGACCGCCCGAAGGCGAAAGCAGAATGGGATCCTAGTCAGGTGGAGCTTGAAACTCAGACCCACCCACCCCCCTACCCCCCCACCACCTCCCCCCCTCCCCGCCACCCCGGGAAGGGGGCTTCTGGAAGGAAAAGCGAGACAAACTGACAGGGACAAACTTAGGTCGGGAAAGGAGTGTTGATTGTGAATGAGCCTCTCAAGGACAAGCGAGCGGGTACCAGGTTTTAGAAGATGACCTGCAGCGGCACAGACGCCAGCAAAGGCAGAAGCCATCCCGTCTTGGGTGAGGTGCCCGAGACGCGCCTCTCTAACCCAGTCCGCCCTGTCCTTGGAGAAGCGGGCGGTGTCTGGAAAAGCCTGACCAGGTGTCTTTCCTCGGTGGGCGGGGCTGGTCGCTTTGGGACCCGTTTGGGCCTCCCGGCACCGCCGTGGAATCCGTTCCACCTGACAGGACGACTCTACCCGGCGGCTGGGGCGGCGGGGGCGGGGCGCCGAGGGAAGGGCTGGGGTGTCACCGGAGCGGGAGCCGAGCGGGTGGGAAGAGGCCGAGGCCAGAGGGAGCCGGCGGGCGGCGTGTGCGGCGTCGGGGTCCCGGTCCCGGTCCCGGTCCCGGTCCCGCCGGGCTGGCCCCGATTGGCCCTGGGTTCGGGTGGGGCCGCGAGCTGGAAGGGTTGGGCTGTGGCGGGGAGGGGTTGGGCCCTGCCCATGGGCGGCGCCGGCGGGCCCGCGGTGCGGAGGGTGGCGGGGGGGGTGGGGGAGGGCTGGCTGGAGGGGTGGGGGGCGTCCGCGGAGGACGGAGGCCGGAGGCGGCAAAAGGCGAGGGAGGCAAAAGCCTACAGCACCCGGTATTCCCAGGCGGTCTCCCATCCAAGTACTAACCAGGCCCGACCCTGCTTAGCTTCCGAGATCAGACGAGATCGGGCGCGTTCAGGGTGGTATGGCCGTAGACGCTGGCGCCTGCCGCCGGCGCCCCTAAGAAGCCGCGCCGCGTCGCCCGGCCCGCGGCTCGCGCGCGCGCCCAGGCCTCTGTGACGCGCACCCGCCGCCGCCGGCGCCCCCTGCGCCCGCGCTCGGCCTGCCGCCTTCCTCCCGCTGCTGCCTCCCGCCGCGGCCGCCTCGGGCGCGGCCAGCGGGCCAGCCAAACCCTGCGCTGCCCCGCCCTGCTGCCCTCCCAGGGCGCGGAGGCCTGGAGCAGCCCGGGGTGCGAGGAGGCGGGGCGGGGCGGGCGGCGGTGGGAAACGAGGGGTGGTGGGGGCGGGGATGGGGGCGGGGCGCCTGGCTGGGCGCTCTCCCCTCGCGGCCCGGGAACACTCCAGGCCGCCCTGGCCGCTCGGATCCGGCGATGGGTCGCAGGAGATGCGGCTGCTGGGAGGTGGGGGGCGCGGGGCACTTGGCCCGAGGCGTCGGGGCGTCGGGCCGCCGGGCCCGTGCTCCTCTGAGTCCCCTCCGGCCCGAGGGGCCTCCCAGCGGGAGCCCTGACCTCTGCGGCGCCGGCCGGGCCCCGACTTGCCCAAACCCAGGCGGAGCCACCGGCGCGACCAGAGGGCGTCAGCGGAAGCCCGCCGCGCTGCCCCTGAGGGCGCGGGGAGGCGGGGCGGCCACCCTTCCTCCCGCCAGCGCCGCCCAGGAGACCGGCACCCCGCCCCCAACCCGCCCCTCGCGGGGACCCTGGACAGCTCCTGCTGGCGCCAGCCCAGAGACCCAGAGACAGAGACAGAGACAGAGACACGGAGAAACAGAGAAACGGCGACACGGAGAGGATCCAAGACACGGACCTAGACAGACACCCACCCTGACCCAGAGAGGCTCTGCCCAAGAGCTCGCTTCCCCCCCAGGAGGGCGGTGGTGCTGGAGCTGGGCCCGGGCCAGGAGGCAGGGGCCCCGGGGCTGGCGATCACCCCTGGGGCCCTAGGCCGCGCAGACAGGCTCTCAGGAGTCCCGGGCTCCCGGCATCGCTGCCCCGCCATCGCCCAGGAACCACAGACAGGCACCGGAGCTCGCTGGCGCGCTCTGTCTGCGCTTGCGTGTGCGTGTGCGTGTGCGTGTGCGTGTTGTGCGAGTGGGTGTGTAGGCGTGTGTGTGTGTGTGTGTGTGTGTGCGCGCGCGCGCGCGCCTGTGTGTCTGTGTGCCTGTGTGTGTGCGCGTCCGGGTTTGCGTGTTCCTTTCTCTCCGCTTCTTCACTCTGGCTCTTTTCCTCTTTCTGCCGGGCACCCCCGACCTTACTGAGGTGATAGAAGGAGCAGGCAGAAAAGTCAGGGCCCAGAGAACTTGGCACGAGAAAGCAGCTCCATCTACCAGACATGTAGAAGCCCCTCCCCGACGACCGACCGCAGCGTCCCCGTTCTGCTCAAGTGCCGCTGGGGACGTTGCCCGGGATCTCCCGCCCGCTAGGTCACCGACGAAGGCGCCTCCGTTTTCCCAAGAGCGCGCTCGCGCCCAGGACGGAGGGAGGAGCAGCACGGTGTGACGACGGGGAGGAAGAGTCGCGTCCGAAGGCCCGTCGGTGCCTGCCGACGTCCCGGCTCTCCCTGTCTCGAGACCTCTGGGCTTCAGGGTTCTGTGCCGCAAGGCTTTCCCGCCGCAGCCCCCGGGACCCAGGGCGCGCTGTGTGCGCTGCCCGTCTCCAGCGTTTGGGCCCTGTGGGCCTTCTTGCGTCCCACTGGAAAGGGGACCCTGGGACGGAGAGAAGACGGGCAGGGGGCGGGCTTCGGCAAAGAGAGCGACGGCCATCCACAGACGTCCGACGAGGCCCTCCGGGGCGCCAAGCTCTCCATTTTCCACGGCACGTGTCCTCGTCAGGTTCTGCCACCTCTCGCCGGCATGCGTAGGCACACCGCTGGTCTTGCGGCCCCAGAGGCGAGGAGGCGAACGCCCCGGAGGCCGAGATTGGCACCCGCGTTCTCGGCTGCTGGGTGGCCAGCACCTAGGAGAGTGTCTGGCCGGAAGCAGCCAGGCGATCGATCCCTGGGTGCTGGATGAGCCTCGGCGGCAAGAAGTAGGCTCGTGGGGAAGGACGGCGGCCGAGGCCCGGGCCCCCACCGAGGCCGCGCTCCGTGCTGAGCGGTCCGCTCCGTGTTTCCCGCTTGCGTTCTCACCAGCACTCGCCCCCGCAAGGAGGCACGAACTCCAGGACCCCCTCGCACCAGATGAGGAAAGCGCAGCTCAGGGAGGGCACGTCACTCGCGGGAGACGGCGGCCCTTGGGTTTCAGCTCAGGACTTCGGTCTCCCGAGCCTGCGTTTCGGGGCAAGGCTCCGGTCCCGCGCTCCGGGAAACTGACAGGGACGCAGTCCCGCTTCTCCCCGCAGAAGGTGCTCCTCGGAGATCAGATCCGGGGACCCGTCAGAACCACCCCGGGCACGAGCTGGCAGGGAGCGACGCGCACCGCCCCTCCCCCCCCATCCCGCAGCCCGCAGCCCGCAGCCCGCAGCCCGCAGCCCGCAGCCCGAGGAAGCGAGGAGCAGGCGATAGAGGCGCTGGGTTGGCAGGAGGGGAAACGGGGCCGGCAGGAGAAGCGAACCGCGGAGAGACTCCCTCCCAGGACGACGATGGCTGAACGGGGAGAGGAGGGAGCTTTGGGTCCTCTCTCGTCCTGCTTTGACCGGGATGTCCCCATTTTTCCACAGCGAGCGAGTATGGCTCTTGGATTCGGTGGGGAAGACGTGGTTTATCTGGAGGACTTTTCCCTTCGGGGGTTCAAAGTCCGTTCTCTGAGGCAAGGCTCCCTCTCTGCCTCCCTGTCCTTCCCATTCGCCTCCCCGGAAGCCAGCTCTCCTCCCGGTTTCCTGGATCCCTTGGCCACGGTCCTCTGTTGCAAACACAGGCAGGTGCAAAGAAGATGCGAAAGGCTGCCCGAGCCACGCGAACGGAAAGCTGAAGCCAGGGAGCCAGGAAGGGCTGGCTGCTGAGGGAGGACGTGTCCTGTCAGGAGGCTTTTCAACTCCCTCTGACAGATGCGGCCTGGAGGGGCGGGGCCCGGCCGGGGCCCTGGGGTGGTAGGGGTCGGGTGTGAGGGGGTGGGTGGGGAGGCGGGGGGAGGCGGGAAGAGAGGGAGGCCCCCGAGTGAGGGGACACCAAAAGCCTCAGCCATCAAGACTCCTCATCTTTGCATCCAGCGTTCTCAAACTCAAAACGAACGCAAGCTCATCCACCAGGAGCAACGTAGCAGCGTTTCCAAGCGAGGCAGGACCGCCCGAAGGCGAAAGCAGAATGGGATCCCAGTCAGGTGGAGCTTGAAACTCAGACCCACCCACCCCCCTACCCCCCCACCCCGGGAAGGGGGCTTCTGGAAGGAAAAGCGAGACAAACTGACAGGGACAAACTTAGGTCGGGAAAGGAGTGTTGATTGTGAATGAGCCTCTCAAGGACAAGCGAGCGGGTACCAGGTTTTAGAAGATGACCTGCAGCGGCACAGACGCCAGCAAAGGCAGAAGCCATCCCGTCTTGGGTGAGGTGCCCGAGACGCGCCTCTCTAACCCAGTCCGCCCTGTCCTTGGAGAAGCGGGCGGTGTCTGGAAAAGCCTGACCAGGTGTCTTTCCTCGGTGGGCGGGGCTGGTCGCTTTGGGACCCGTTTGGGCCTCCCGGCACCGCCGTGGAATCCGTTCCACCTGACAGGACGACTCTACCCGGCGGCTGGGGCGGCGGGGGCGGGGCGCCGAGGGAAGGGCTGGGGTGTCACCGGAGCGGGAGCCGAGCGGGTGGGAAGAGGCCGAGGCCAGAGGGAGCCGGCGGGCGGCGTGTGCGGCGTCGGGGTCCCGGTCCCGGTCCCGGTCCCGGTCCCGCCGGGCTGGCCCCGATTGGCCCTGGGTTCGGGTGGGGCCGCGAGCTGGAAGGGTTGGGCTGTGGCGGGGAGGGGTTGGGCCCTGCCCATGGGCGGCGCCGGCGGGCCCGCGGTGCGGAGGGTGGCGGGGGGGGGTGGGGGAGGGCTGGCTGGAGGGGTGGGGGGCGTCCGCGGAGGACGGAGGCCGGAGGCGGCAAAAGGCGAGGGAGGCAAAAGCCTACAGCACCCGGTATTCCCAGGCGGTCTCCCATCCAAGTACTAACCAGGCCCGACCCTGCTTAGCTTCCGAGATCAGACGAGATCGGGCGCGTTCAGGGTGGTATGGCCGTAGACGCTGGCGCCTGCCGCCGGCGCCCCTAAGAAGCCGCGCCGCGTCGCCCGGCCCGCGGCTCGCGCGCGCGCCCAGGCCTCTGTGACGCGCACCCGCCGCCGCCGGCGCCCCCTGCGCCCGCGCTCGGCCTGCCGCCTTCCTCCCGCTGCTGCCTCCCGCCGCGGCCGCCTCGGGCGCGGCCAGCGGGCCAGCCAAACCCTGCGCTGCCCCGCCCTGCTGCCCTCCCAGGGCGCGGAGGCCTGGAGCAGCCCGGGGTGCGAGGAGGCGGGGCGGGGCGGGCGGCGGTGGGAAACGAGGGGTGGTGGGGGCGGGGATGGGGGCGGGGCGCCTGGCTGGGCGCTCTCCCCTCGCGGCCCGGGAACACTCCAGGCCGCCCTGGCCGCTCGGATCCGGCGATGGGTCGCAGGAGATGCGGCTGCTGGGAGGTGGGGGGCGCGGGGCACTTGGCCCGAGGCGTCGGGGCGTCGGGCCGCCGGGCCCGTGCTCCTCTGAGTCCCCTCCGGCCCGAGGGGCCTCCCAGCGGGAGCCCTGACCTCTGCGGCGCCGGCCGGGCCCCGACTTGCCCAAACCCAGGCGGAGCCACCGGCGCGACCAGAGGGCGTCAGCGGAAGCCCGCCGCGCTGCCCCTGAGGGCGCGGGGAGGCGGGGCGGCCACCCTTCCCCCCGCCAGCGCCGCCCAGGAGACCGGCACCCCGCCCCCAACCCGCCCCTCGCGGGGACCCTGGACAGCTCCTGCTGGCGCCAGCCCAGAGACCCAGAGACAGAGACAGAGACAGAGACACGGAGAAACAGAGAAACGGCGACACGGAGAGGATCCAAGACACGGACCTAGACAGACACCCACCCTGACCCAGAGAGGCTCTGCCCAAGAGCTCGCTTCCCCCCCAGGAGGGCGGTGGTGCTGGAGCTGGGCCCGGGCCAGGAGGCAGGGGCCCCGGGGCTGGCGATCACCCCTGGGGCCCTAGGCCGCGCAGACAGGCTCTCAGGAGTCCCGGGCTCCCGGCATCGCTGCCCCGCCATCGCCCAGGAACCACAGACAGGCACCGGAGCTCGCTGGCGCGCTCTGTCTGCGCTTGCGTGTGCGTGTGCGTGTGCGTGTGCGTGTTGTGCGAGTGGGTGTGTAGGCGTGTGTGTGTGTGTGTGTGTGTGTGCGCGCGCGCGCGCCTGTGTGTCTGTGTGCCTGTGTGTGTGCGCGTCCGGGTTTGCGTGTTCCTTTCTCTCCGCTTCTTCACTCTGGCTCTTTTCCTCTTTCTGCCGGGCACCCCCGACCTTACTGAGGTGATAGAAGGAGCAGGCAGAAAAGTCAGGGCCCAGAGAACTTGGCACGAGAAAGCAGCTCCATCTACCAGACATGTAGAAGCCCCTCCCCGACGACCGACCGCAGCGTCCCCGTTCTGCTCAAGTGCCGCTGGGGACGTTGCCCGGGATCTCCCGCCCGCTAGGTCACCGACGAAGGCGCCTCCGTTTTCCCAAGAGCGCGCTCGCGCCCAGGACGGAGGGAGGAGCAGCACGGTGTGACGACGGGGAGGAAGAGTCGCGTCCGAAGGCCCGTCGGTGCCTGCCGACGTCCCGGCTCTCCCTGTCTCGAGACCTCTGGGCTTCAGGGTTCTGTGCCGCAAGGCTTTCCCGCCGCAGCCCCCGGGACCCAGGGCGCGCTGTGTGCGCTGCCCGTCTCCAGCGTTTGGGCCCTGTGGGCCTTCTTGCGTCCCACTGGAAAGGGGACCCTGGGACGGAGAGAAGACGGGCAGGGGGCGGGCTTCGGCAAAGAGAGCGACGGCCATCCACAGACGTCCGACGAGGCCCTCCGGGGCGCCAAGCTCTCCATTTTCCACGGCACGTGTCCTCGTCAGGTTCTGCCACCTCTCGCCGGCATGCGTAGGCACACCGCTGGTCTTGCGGCCCCAGAGGCGAGGAGGCGAACGCCCCGGAGGCCGAGATTGGCACCCGCGTTCTCGGCTGCTGGGTGGCCAGCACCTAGGAGAGTGTCTGGCCGGAAGCAGCCAGGCGATCGATCCCTGGGTGCTGGATGAGCCTCGGCGGCAAGAAGTAGGCTCGTGGGGAAGGACGGCGGCCGAGGCCCGGGCCCCCACCGAGGCCGCGCTCCGTGCTGAGCGGTCCGCTCCGTGTTTCCCGCTTGCGTTCTCACCAGCACTCGCCCCCGCAAGGAGGCACGAACTCCAGGACCCCCTCGCACCAGATGAGGAAAGCGCAGCTCAGGGAGGGCACGTCACTCGCGGGAGACGGCGGCCCTTGGGTTTCAGCTCAGGACTTCGGTCTCCCGAGCCTGCGTTTCGGGGCAAGGCTCCGGTCCCGCGCTCCGGGAAACTGACAGGGACGCAGTCCCGCTTCTCCCCGCAGAAGGTGCTCCTCGGAGATCAGATCCGGGGACCCGTCAGAACCACCCCGGGCACGAGCTGGCAGGGAGCGACGCGCACCGCCCCTGCCCCCCCATCCCGCAGCCCGCGGCCCGCAGCCCGCAGCCCGCAGCCCGCAGCCCGCAGCCCGCAGCCCGAGGAAGCGAGGAGCAGGCGATAGAGGCGCTGGGTTGGCAGGAGGGGACACGGGGCCGGCAGGAGAAGCGAACCGCGAAGAGACTCCCTCCCAGGACGACGATGGCTGAACGGGGAGAGGAGGGAGCTTTGGGTCCTCTCTCGTCCTGCTTTGACCGGGATGTCCCCATTTTTCCACAGCGAGCGAGTATGGCTCTTGGATTCGGTGGGGAAGACGTGGTTTATCTGGAGGACTTTTCCCTTCGGGGGTTCAAAGTCCGTTCTCTGAGGCAAGGCTCCCTCTCTGCCTCCCTGTCCTTCCCATTCGCCTCCCCGGAAGCCAGCTCTCCTCCCGGTTTCCTGGATCCCTTGGCCACGGTCCTCTGTTGCAAACACAGGCAGGTGCAAAGAAGATGCGAAAGGCTGCCCGAGCCACGCGAACGGAAAGCTGAAGCCAGGGAGCCAGGAAGGGCTGGCTGCTGAGGGAGGACGTGTCCTGTCAGGAGGCTTTTCAACTCCCTCTGACAGATGCGGCCTGGAGGGGCGGGGCCCGGCCGGGGCCCTGGGGTGGTAGGGGTCGGGTGTGAGGGGGTGGGTGGGGAGGCGGGGGGAGGCGGGAAGAGAGGGAGGCCCCCGAGTGAGGGGACACCAAAAGCCTCAGCCATCAAGACTCCTCATCTTTGCATCCAGCGTTCTCAAACTCAAAACGAACGCAAGCTCATCCACCAGGAGCAACGTAGCAGCGTTTCCAAGCGAGGCAGGACCGCCCGAAGGCGAAAGCAGAATGGGATCCTAGTCAGGTGGAGCTTGAAACTCAGACCCACCCACCCCCCTACCCCCCCACCACCTCCCCCCCTCCCCGCCACCCCGGGAAGGGGGCTTCTGGAAGGAAAAGCGAGACAAACTGACAGGGACAAACTTAGGTCGGGAAAGGAGTGTTGATTGTGAATGAGCCTCTCAAGGACAAGCGAGCGGGTACCAGGTTTTAGAAGATGACCTGCAGCGGCACAGACGCCAGCAAAGGCAGAAGCCATCCCGTCTTGGGTGAGGTGCCCGAGACGCGCCTCTCTAACCCAGTCCGCCCTGTCCTTGGAGAAGCGGGCGGTGTCTGGAAAAGCCTGACCAGGTGTCTTTCCTCGGTGGGCGGGGCTGGTCGCTTTGGGACCCGTTTGGGCCTCCCGGCACCGCCGTGGAATCCGTTCCACCTGACAGGACGACTCTACCCGGCGGCTGGGGCGGCGGGGGCGGGGCGCCGAGGGAAGGGCTGGGGTGTCACCGGAGCGGGAGCCGAGCGGGTGGGAAGAGGCCGAGGCCAGAGGGAGCCGGCGGGCGGCGTGTGCGGCGTCGGGGTCCCGGTCCCGGTCCCGGTCCCGGTCCCGCCGGGCTGGCCCCGATTGGCCCTGGGTTCGGGTGGGGCCGCGAGCTGGAAGGGTTGGGCTGTGGCGGGGAGGGGTTGGGCCCTGCCCATGGGCGGCGCCGGCGGGCCCGCGGTGCGGAGGGTGGCGGGGGGGGTGGGGGAGGGCTGGCTGGAGGGGTGGGGGGCGTCCGCGGAGGACGGAGGCCGGAGGCGGCAAAAGGCGAGGGAGGCAAAAGCCTACAGCACCCGGTATTCCCAGGCGGTCTCCCATCCAAGTACTAACCAGGCCCGACCCTGCTTAGCTTCCGAGATCAGACGAGATCGGGCGCGTTCAGGGTGGTATGGCCGTAGACGCTGGCGCCTGCCGCCGGCGCCCCTAAGAAGCCGCGCCGCGTCGCCCGGCCCGCGGCTCGCGCGCGCGCCCAGGCCTCTGTGACGCGCACCCGCCGCCGCCGGCGCCCCCTGCGCCCGCGCTCGGCCTGCCGCCTTCCTCCCGCTGCTGCCTCCCGCCGCGGCCGCCTCGGGCGCGGCCAGCGGGCCAGCCAAACCCTGCGCTGCCCCGCCCTGCTGCCCTCCCAGGGCGCGGAGGCCTGGAGCAGCCCGGGGTGCGAGGAGGCGGGGCGGGGCGGGCGGCGGTGGGAAACGAGGGGTGGTGGGGGCGGGGATGGGGGCGGGGCGCCTGGCTGGGCGCTCTCCCCTCGCGGCCCGGGAACACTCCAGGCCGCCCTGGCCGCTCGGATCCGGCGATGGGTCGCAGGAGATGCGGCTGCTGGGAGGTGGGGGGCGCGGGGCACTTGGCCCGAGGCGTCGGGGCGTCGGGCCGCCGGGCCCGTGCTCCTCTGAGTCCCCTCCGGCCCGAGGGGCCTCCCAGCGGGAGCCCTGACCTCTGCGGCGCCGGCCGGGCCCCGACTTGCCCAAACCCAGGCGGAGCCACCGGCGCGACCAGAGGGCGTCAGCGGAAGCCCGCCGCGCTGCCCCTGAGGGCGCGGGGAGGCGGGGCGGCCACCCTTCCCCCCGCCAGCGCCGCCCAGGAGACCGGCACCCCGCCCCCAACCCGCCCCTCGCGGGGACCCTGGACAGCTCCTGCTGGCGCCAGCCCAGAGACCCAGAGACAGAGACAGAGACAGAGACACGGAGAAACAGAGAAACGGCGACACGGAGAGGATCCAAGACACGGACCTAGACAGACACCCACCCTGACCCAGAGAGGCTCTGCCCAAGAGCTCGCTTCCCCCCCAGGAGGGCGGTGGTGCTGGAGCTGGGCCCGGGCCAGGAGGCAGGGGCCCCGGGGCTGGCGATCACCCCTGGGGCCCTAGGCCGCGCAGACAGGCTCTCAGGAGTCCCGGGCTCCCGGCATCGCTGCCCCGCCATCGCCCAGGAACCACAGACAGGCACCGGAGCTCGCTGGCGCGCTCTGTCTGCGCTTGCGTGTGCGTGTGCGTGTGCGTGTGCGTGTTGTGCGAGTGGGTGTGTAGGCGTGTGTGTGTGTGTGTGTGTGTGCGCGCGCGCGCGCGCCTGTGTGTCTGTGTGCCTGTGTGTGTGCGCGTCCGGGTTTGCGTGTTCCTTTCTCTCCGCTTCTTCACTCTGGCTCTTTTCCTCTTTCTGCCGGGCACCCCCGACCTTACTGAGGTGATAGAAGGAGCAGGCAGAAAAGTCAGGGCCCAGAGAACTTGGCACGAGAAAGCAGCTCCATCTACCAGACATGTAGAAGCCCCTCCCCGACGACCGACCGCAGCGTCCCCGTTCTGCTCAAGTGCCGCTGGGGACGTTGCCCGGGATCTCCCGCCCGCTAGGTCACCGACGAAGGCGCCTCCGTTTTCCCAAGAGCGCGCTCGCGCCCAGGACGGAGGGAGGAGCAGCACGGTGTGACGACGGGGAGGAAGAGTCGCGTCCGAAGGCCCGTCGGTGCCTGCCGACGTCCCGGCTCTCCCTGTCTCGAGACCTCTGGGCTTCAGGGTTCTGTGCCGCAAGGCTTTCCCGCCGCAGCCCCCGGGACCCAGGGCGCGCTGTGTGCGCTGCCCGTCTCCAGCGTTTGGGCCCTGTGGGCCTTCTTGCGTCCCACTGGAAAGGGGACCCTGGGACGGAGAGAAGACGGGCAGGGGGCGGGCTTCGGCAAAGAGAGCGACGGCCATCCACAGACGTCCGACGAGGCCCTCCGGGGCGCCAAGCTCTCCATTTTCCACGGCACGTGTCCTCGTCAGGTTCTGCCACCTCTCGCCGGCATGCGTAGGCACACCGCTGGTCTTGCGGCCCCAGAGGCGAGGAGGCGAACGCCCCGGAGGCCGAGATTGGCACCCGCGTTCTCGGCTGCTGGGTGGCCAGCACCTAGGAGAGTGTCTGGCCGGAAGCAGCCAGGCGATCGATCCCTGGGTGCTGGATGAGCCTCGGCGGCAAGAAGTAGGCTCGTGGGGAAGGACGGCGGCCGAGGCCCGGGCCCCCACCGAGGCCGCGCTCCGTGCTGAGCGGTCCGCTCCGTGTTTCCCGCTTGCGTTCTCACCAGCACTCGCCCCCGCAAGGAGGCACGAACTCCAGGACCCCCTCGCACCAGATGAGGAAAGCGCAGCTCAGGGAGGGCACGTCACTCGCGGGAGACGGCGGCCCTTGGGTTTCAGCTCAGGACTTCGGTCTCCCGAGCCTGCGTTTCGGGGCAAGGCTCCGGTCCCGCGCTCCGGGAAACTGACAGGGACGCAGTCCCGCTTCTCCCCGCAGAAGGTGCTCCTCGGAGATCAGATCCGGGGACCCGTCAGAACCACCCCGGGCACGAGCTGGCAGGGAGCGACGCGCACCGCCCCTGCCCCCCCATCCCGCAGCCCGCGGCCCGCAGCCCGCAGCCCGCAGCCCGCAGCCCGCAGCCCGCAGCCCGAGGAAGCGAGGAGCAGGCGATAGAGGCGCTGGGTTGGCAGGAGGGGACACGGGGCCGGCAGGAGAAGCGAACCGCGAAGAGACTCCCTCCCAGGACGACGATGGCTGAACGGGGAGAGGAGGGAGCTTTGGGTCCTCTCTCGTCCTGCTTTGACCGGGATGTCCCCATTTTTCCACAGCGAGCGAGTATGGCTCTTGGATTCGGTGGGGAAGACGTGGTTTATCTGGAGGACTTTTCCCTTCGGGGGTTCAAAGTCCGTTCTCTGAGGCAAGGCTCCCTCTCTGCCTCCCTGTCCTTCCCATTCGCCTCCCCGGAAGCCAGCTCTCCTCCCGGTTTCCTGGATCCCTTGGCCACGGTCCTCTGTTGCAAACACAGGCAGGTGCAAAGAAGATGCGAAAGGCTGCCCGAGCCACGCGAACGGAAAGCTGAAGCCAGGGAGCCAGGAAGGGCTGGCTGCTGAGGGAGGACGTGTCCTGTCAGGAGGCTTTTCAACTCCCTCTGACAGATGCGGCCTGGAGGGGCGGGGCCCGGCCGGGGCCCTGGGGTGGTAGGGGTCGGGTGTGAGGGGGTGGGTGGGGAGGCGGGGGGAGGCGGGAAGAGAGGGAGGCCCCCGAGTGAGGGGACACCAAAAGCCTCAGCCATCAAGACTCCTCATCTTTGCATCCAGCGTTCTCAAACTCAAAACGAACGCAAGCTCATCCACCAGGAGCAACGTAGCAGCGTTTCCAAGCGAGGCAGGACCGCCCGAAGGCGAAAGCAGAATGGGATCCTAGTCAGGTGGAGCTTGAAACTCAGACCCACCCACCCCCCTACCCCCCCACCACCTCCCCCCCTCCCCGCCACCCCGGGAAGGGGGCTTCTGGAAGGAAAAGCGAGACAAACTGACAGGGACAAACTTAGGTCGGGAAAGGAGTGTTGATTGTGAATGAGCCTCTCAAGGACAAGCGAGCGGGTACCAGGTTTTAGAAGATGACCTGCAGCGGCACAGACGCCAGCAAAGGCAGAAGCCATCCCGTCTTGGGTGAGGTGCCCGAGACGCGCCTCTCTAACCCAGTCCGCCCTGTCCTTGAGAAGCGGGCGGTGTCTGGAAAAGCCTGACCAGGTGTCTTTCCTCGGTGGGCGGGGCTGGTCGCTTTGGGACCCGTTTGGGCCTCCCGGCACCGCCGTGGAATCCGTTCCACCTGACAGGACGACTCTACCCGGCGGCTGGGGCGGCGGGGGCGGGGCGCCGAGGGAAGGGCTGGGGTGTCACCGGAGCGGGAGCCGAGCGGGTGGGAAGAGGCCGAGGCCAGAGGGAGCCGGCGGGCGGCGTGTGCGGCGTCGGGGTCCCGGTCCCGGTCCCGGTCCCGGTCCCGCCGGGCTGGCCCCGATTGGCCCTGGGTTCGGGTGGGGCCGCGAGCTGGAAGGGTTGGGCTGTGGCGGGGAGGGGTTGGGCCCTGCCCATGGGCGGCGCCGGCGGGCCCGCGGTGCGGAGGGTGGCGGGGGGGGTGGGGGAGGGCTGGCTGGAGGGGTGGGGGGCGTCCGCGGAGGACGGAGGCCGGAGGCGGCAAAAGGCGAGGAGGCAAAAGCCTACAGCACCCGGTATTCCCAGGCGGTCTCCCATCCAAGTACTAACCAGGCCCGACCCTGCTTAGCTTCCGAGATCAGACGAGATCGGGCGCGTTCAGGGTGGTATGGCCGTAGACGCTGGCGCCTGCCGCCGGCGCCCCTAAGAAGCCGCGCCGCGTCGCCCGGCCCGCGGCTCGCGCGCGCGCCCAGGCCTCTGTGACGCGCACCCGCCGCCGCCGGCGCCCCCCTGCGCCCGCGCTCGGCCTGCCGCCTTCCTCCCGCTGCTGCCTCCCGCCGCGGCCGCCTCGGGCGCGGCCAGCGGGCCAGCCAAACCCTGCGCTGCCCCGCCCTGCTGCCCTCCCAGGGCGCGGAGGCCTGGAGCAGCCCGGGGTGCGAGGAGGCGGGGCGGGGCGGGCGGCGGTGGGAAACGAGGGGTGGTGGGGGCGGGGATGGGGGCGGGGCGCCTGGCTGGGCGCTCTCCCCTCGCGGCCCGGGAACACTCCAGGCCGCCCTGGCCGCTCGGATCCGGCGATGGGTCGCAGGAGATGCGGCTGCTGGGAGGTGGGGGGCGCGGGGCACTTGGCCCGAGGCGTCGGGGCGTCGGGCCGCCGGGCCCGTGCTCCTCTGAGTCCCCTCCGGCCCGAGGGGCCTCCCAGCGGGAGCCCTGACCTCTGCGGCGCCGGCCGGGCCCCGACTTGCCCAAACCCAGGCGGAGCCACCGGCGCGACCAGAGGGCGTCAGCGGAAGCCCGCCGCGCTGCCCCTGAGGGCGCGGGGAGGCGGGGCGGCCACCCTTCCCCCCGCCAGCGCCGCCCAGGAGACCGGCACCCCCCCCCCCACCCCCCCCACGCGGGGACCCTGGACAGCTCCTGCTGGCGCCAGCCCAGAGACCCAGAGACAGAGACAGAGACAGAGACACGGAGAAACAGAGAAACGGCGACACGGAGAGGATCCAAGACACGGACCTAGACAGACACCCACCCTGACCCAGAGAGGCTCTGCCCAAGAGCTCGCTTCCCCCCCAGGAGGGCGGTGGTGCTGGAGCTGGGCCCGGGCCAGGAGGCAGGGGCCCCGGGGCTGGCGATCACCCCTGGGGCCCTAGGCCGCGCAGACAGGCTCTCAGGAGTCCCGGGCTCCCGGCATCGCTGCCCCGCCATCGCCCAGGAACCACAGACAGGCACCGGAGCTCGCTGGCGCGCTCTGTCTGCGCTTGCGTGTGCGTGTGCGTGTGCGTGTGCGTGTTGTGCGAGTGGGTGTGTAGGCGTGTGTGTGTGTGTGTGTGTGTGCGCGCGCGCGCGCGCCTGTGTGTCTGTGTGCCTGTGTGTGTGCGCGTCCGGGTTTGCGTGTTCCTTTCTCTCCGCTTCTTCACTCTGGCTCTTTTCCTCTTTCTGCCGGGCACCCCCGACCTTACTGAGGTGATAGAAGGAGCAGGCAGAAAAGTCAGGGCCCAGAGAACTTGGCACGAGAAAGCAGCTCCATCTACCAGACATGTAGAAGCCCCTCCCCGACGACCGACCGCAGCGTCCCCGTTCTGCTCAAGTGCCGCTGGGGACGTTGCCCGGGATCTCCCGCCCGCTAGGTCACCGACGAAGGCGCCTCCGTTTTCCCAAGAGCGCGCTCGCGCCCAGGACGGAGGGAGGAGCAGCACGGTGTGACGACGGGGAGGAAGAGTCGCGTCCGAAGGCCCGTCGGTGCCTGCCGACGTCCCGGCTCTCCCTGTCTCGAGACCTCTGGGCTTCAGGGTTCTGTGCCGCAAGGCTTTCCCGCCGCAGCCCCCGGGACCCAGGGCGCGCTGTGTGCGCTGCCCGTCTCCAGCGTTTGGGCCCTGTGGGCCTTCTTGCGTCCCACTGGAAAGGGGACCCTGGGACGGAGAGAAGACGGGCAGGGGGCGGGCTTCGGCAAAGAGAGCGACGGCCATCCACAGACGTCCGACGAGGCCCTCCGGGGCGCCAAGCTCTCCATTTTCCACGGCACGTGTCCTCGTCAGGTTCTGCCACCTCTCGCCGGCATGCGTAGGCACACCGCTGGTCTTGCGGCCCCAGAGGCGAGGAGGCGAACGCCCCGGAGGCCGAGATTGGCACCCGCGTTCTCGGCTGCTGGGTGGCCAGCACCTAGGAGAGTGTCTGGCCGGAAGCAGCCAGGCGATCGATCCCTGGGTGCTGGATGAGCCTCGGCGGCAAGAAGTAGGCTCGTGGGGAAGGACGGCGGCCGAGGCCCGGGCCCCCACCGAGCCGCGCTCCGTGCTGAGCGGTCCGCTCCGTGTTTCCCGCTTGCGTTCTCACCAGCACATCGCCCCCGCAAGGAGGCACGAACTCCAGGACCCCCTCGCACCAGATGAGGAAAGCGCAGCTCAGGGAGGGCACGTCACTCGCGGGAGACGGCGGCCCTTGGGTTTCAGCTCAGGACTTCGGTCTCCCGAGCCTGCGTTTCGGGGCAAGGCTCCGGTCCCGCGCTCCGGGAAACTGACAGGGACGCAGTCCCGCTTCTCCCCGCAGAAGGTGCTCCTCGGAGATCAGATCCGGGGACCCGTCAGAACCACCCCGGGCACGAGCTGGCAGGGAGCGACGCGCACCGCCCCTCCCCCCCCATCCCGCAGCCCGCAGCCCGCAGCCCGAGGAAGCGAGGAGCAGGCGATAGAGGCGCTGGGTTGGCAGGAGGGGAAACGGGGCCGGCAGGAGAAGCGAACCGCGGAGAGACTCCCTCCCAGGACGACGATGGCTGAACGGGGAGAGGAGGGAGCTTTGGGTCCTCTCTCGTCCTGCTTTGACCGGGATGTCCCCATTTTTCCACAGCGAGCGAGTATGGCTCTTGGATTCGGTGGGGAAGACGTGGTTTATCTGGAGGACTTTTCCCTTCGGGGGTTCAAAGTCCGTTCTCTGAGGCAAGGCTCCCTCTCTGCCTCCCTGTCCTTCCCATTCGCCTCCCCGGAAGCCAGCTCTCCTCCCGGTTTCCTGGATCCCTTGGCACGGTCCTCTGTTGCAAACCACAGGCAGGTGCAAAGAAGATGCGAAAGGCTGCCCGAGCCACGCGAACGGAAAGCTGAAGCCAGGGAGCCAGGAAGGGCTGGCTGCTGAGGGAGGACGTGTCCTGTCAGGAGGCTTTTCAACTCCCTCTGACAGATGCGGCCTGGAGGGGCGGGGCCCGGCCGGGGCCCTGGGGTGGTAGGGGTCGGGTGTGAGGGGGTGGGTGGGGAGGCGGGGGGAGGCGGGAAGAGAGGGAGGCCCCCGAGTGAGGGGACACCAAAAGCCTCAGCCATCAAGACTCCTCATCTTGCATCCAGCGTTCTCAAACTCAAAACGAACGCAAGCTCATCCACCAGGAGCAACGTAGCAGCGTTTCCAAGCGAGGCAGGACCGCCCGAAGGCGAAAGCAGAATGGGATCCCAGTCAGGTGGAGCTTGAAACTCAGACCCACCCACCCCCTACCCCCCCACACCTCCCCCCCTCCCCCCCACCCCGGGAAGGGGGCTTCTGGAAGGAAAAGCGAGACAAACTGACAGGACAAACTTAGGTCGGGAAAGGAGTGTTGATTGTGAATGAGCTCTCAAGGACAAGCGAGCGGGTACCAGGTTTTAGAAGATGACCTGCAGCGGCACAGACGCCAGCAAAGGCAAGAAGCCATCCCGTCTTGGGTGAGGTGCCCGAGACGCGCCTCTCTAACCCAGTCCGCCCTGTCCTTGAGAAGCGGGCGGTGTCTGGAAAAGCCTGACCAGGTGTCTTTCCTCGGTGGCGGGGCTGGTCGCTTTGGGACCCGTTTGGGCCTCCCGGCACCGCCGTGGAATCCGTTCCACCTGACAGGACGACTCTACCCGGCGGCTGGGGCGGCGGGGGCGGGGCGCCGAGGGAAGGGCTGGGGTGTCACCGGAGCGGGAGCCGAGCGGGTGGGAAGAGGCCGAGGCCAGAGGGAGCCGGCGGGCGGCGTGTGCGGCGTCGGGGTCCCGGTCCCGGTCCCGGTCCCCGGTCCCGCCGGGCTGGCCCCGATTGGCCCTGGGTTCGGGTGGGGCCGCGAGCTGGAAGGGTTGGCTGTGGCGGGGAGGGGTTGGGCCCTGCCATGGGCGGCGCCGGCGGGCCCGCGGTGCGGAGGGTGGCGGGGGGGGGTGGGGGAGGGCTGGCTGGAGGGGTGGGGGGCGTCCGCGGAGACGGAGGCCGGAGGCGGCAAAAGGCGAGGAGGCAAAAAGCCTACAGCACCCGGTATTCCCAGGCGTCTCCCATCCAAGTACTAACCAGGCCCCGACCCTGCTTAGCTTCCGAGATCAGACGGGATCGGGCGCGTTCAGGGTGGTATGGCCGTAGACGCTGGCGCCTGCCGCCGGCGCCCCTAAGAAGCCGCGCCGCGTCGCCCGGCCCGCGGCTCGCGCGCGCAGCCCAGGCCTCTGTGACGCGCACACCGCCGCGCCGGCGCCCCCTGCGCCCGCGCTCGGCCTGCCGCCTTCCTCCCGCTGCTGCCTCCCGCCGCGGCCGCCTCGGGCGCGGCCAGCGGGCCAGCCAAACCCTGCGCTGCCCCCGCCCTGCTGCCCTCCCAGGGCGCGGAGGCCTGGAGCAGCCCCGGGGTGCGAGGAGGCGGGGCGGGGCGGGCGGCGGTGGGAAACGAGGGGTGGTGGGGGCGGGGATGGGGGCGGGGCGCCTGGCTGGGCGCTCTCCCCTCGCGGCCCGGGAACACTCCAGGCCGCCCTGGCCGCTCGGATCCGGCGATGGGTCGCAGGAGATGCGGCTGCTGGGAGGTGGGGGGCGCGGGGCACTTGGCCCGAGGCGTCGGGCGTCGGGCCGCCGGGCCGGTGCTCCTCTGAGTCCCCTCCGGCCCGAGGGGCCTCCCAGCGGGAGCCCTGACCTCTGCGGCGCCGGCCGGGCCCCGACTTGCCCAACCCAGGCGGAGCCACCGGCGCGACCAGAGGGGGCGTCAGCGGAAGCCCGCCGCGCTGCCCCTGAGGGCGCGGGGGAGGCGGGGCGGCCACCCTTCCTCCCGCCAGCGCCGCCCAGGAGACCGGCACCCCGCCCCCAACCCGCCCCTCGCGGGGACCCTGGACAGCTCCTGCTGGCGCCAGCCCAGAGACCCAGAGACAGAGACAGAGACAGAGACACGGAGAAACAGAGAAACGGCGACACGGAGAGGATCCAAGACACGGACCTAGACAGACACCCACCCTGACCCAGAGAGGCTCTGCCAAGAGCTCGCTTCCCCCCCCAGGAGGCGGTGGTGCTGGAGCTGGGCCCGGGCCAGGAGGCAGGGGCCCCCGGGGCTGGCGATCACCCCTGGGGCCCTAGGCCGCGCAGACAGGCTCTCAGGAGGTCCCGGGCTCCCGGCATCGCTGCCCCGCATCGCCCAGGAACCACAGACAGGCACCGGAGCTCGCTGGCGCGCTCTGTCTGCGCTTGCGTGTGCGTGTGCGTGTGCGTGTGCGTGTTGTGCGAGTGGGTGTGTAGGCGTGTGTGTGTGTGTGTGTGTGTGCGCGCGCGCGCGCGCCTGTGTGTCTGTGTGCCTGTGTGTGTGCGCGTCCGGGTTTGCGTGTTCCTTTCTCTCCGCTTCTTCACTCTGGCTCTTTTCCTCTTTCTGCCGGGCACCCCCGACCTTACTGAGGTGATAGAAGGAGAAGGCAGAAAAGTCAGGGCCCAGAGAACTTGGCACGAGAAAGCAGCTCCATCTACCAGACATGTAGAAGCCCCTCCCCGACGACCGATTACCGCAGCGTCCCCGTTCTGCTCAAGTGCCGCTGGGGACGTTGCCCGGGATCTCCCGCCCGCTAGGTCACCGACGAAGGCGCCTCCGTTTTCCAAGAGCGCGCTCGCCGCCCAGGACGGAGGAGGAGCAGCACGGTGTGACGACGGGGAGGAAGAGTCGCGTCGAAGGGCCCGTCGGTGCCTGCCGACGTCCCGGCTCTCCCTGTCTCGAGACCTCTGGGCTTCAGGGTTCTGTGCCGCAAGGCTTTCCCGCCGCAGCCCCCGGGACCCAGGGCGCG
>NW_027221970.1:0-31324 GCF_041296265.1 Equus caballus
CGACTCATCTCTGAAAGCTTCCAACGGGAAAGGTTCACACCCACACCATAAACGGAGCATAAGGCTGGGCAAGAGAACACAGCCCTCCGAGGGGCTGCATGGTTTATAGGCTCAGGTCCTCCTGCCCCGTTAGGATGAGTCAGAAACAACATGCCTGAGTGTGTGAACAGGTGATTGCCTGAGACCACACACCTCAGAACCACAGGGGCCCAGATGTCACCCTGGGCAGCGAGGGAGAGTATAGGTCATTCTTTGGCCAGGATTAGGGTATCTAATGTTTGCAAAGCAGACTCCACCCGTGATCCGTCAGACCCTGCCAGGGAGGAGTGGCCACGAGGTAACGGGACAGAGAGGCCGAGGCATTCGAGGGAATTTCTGCCCTTCCAAGAATTGCAGAAGGAAGTGCACGGAGGCAGGAAATCCTGGTGGACAAGGAGCAGTGATGCGTCGGGAAGGATGCCCAGATGTAGCCTTCAAAGCTGCATCACAGATCTGTCCCCCTGGATACCAAACTTGCAGGGAAAGGAATTCAGAGCCGTGGACCAGGATCCCAGAGGATTCCAATCCAGGTGAAGGGGTGAACATGGAGCCCCCCAGAGGGGCCGGGGGAGGGAGGGTCCTGCCTGCCCTTAGTCCATCTGCACATGACCTTCTCCGGCCTTGACCCTCCACATGCACGTTTTGAGCTTTTACATCGTTCTCTGCACTTAGAGCTGCTGCTGTCCAGAGCCTCATTAGAAAACGACAAGTTCCTAACATCTGGTGAAGAGGAACCTCCACAAGAGAAGCCGAAAACGTGGCCTCTCCTCCAAAGGGGTGGAAAAGCAGCCACTGTCCTGGGGCAGGTCGTGGTGCTGGCCCGTGCCATTTTAAAGACACCCGCATTCCAGTGGTTGTTGCTCTGCCTGTGAAAGTACCTCCACCCTCTAAATGCCAGGAGCTCTGGGTGCTGTCTCTGCTCCTGGCCCACGTGAACCACACTGAAATGAAGCCGTCCTCTGAGTAAGGGGGGGCGCGGAGGTGTCCCTCAGTATCCAGGGAGGGGCCTGGCCCTTCTCCCTTCTCTCACATACAATAAGCCGAGACCCTGCAAGATTTCTTCATTCCAGGAGGAACGCGAGAGTCTGTGTCTCCTTGACACGAGCACAGGAGGGGAAAGAACCAGACCGTGACTCGCAGGCTGGAACAGAAACAGGATTTTAACATCAAATTCAAAACTAGCACTAACTACTAACACGAAAGAAATACGGCCCCTTCCCAAGTGGTAAACAGGCGCTGGGGTGGAGCTGCCAGGCCTGTGGGGTGGGGTCGTCCCTCCCTCTTGGGCTCCAGGGCTCCCAGGAAAAGGCTTAGAATGTTCTTCTCCCCATCAGCATGGGAGGAGCCGGCCTGGGGCCCCCGCGTGTTTCCCAGCCGCGTCCCCGCCGCTGAAGAGCAGGCTGCACTCGAGCTGTTGGAAGGACCGGGATCTGCCACTGTTGCTGGTTCTGCGTCAGGGGTCTGGTGACTGAAGAGAAGACACTGATGATTGGGGGGGTCACACCAGTATCCCAGCCCAACACCTCAGCCCCACTGCATTCTGCTCCAAACCTTGTCCTGAGTGTTCAGTCAACACTACCCCCATTGTCCCTGACATGGGAGCTGGCATTTCGCTTCACCCATTTCACAGAAGAGGAAGCTGAGTCCCACAAAGGTCAAGGGAATTGTCCCTCACAGGCCTGGTCAGCAGTGGGAGCTGGGATCCCCGTGCCGGCTGTCCATCTCCCTAGGCCCGTGCTTAGCCCGAAGCTTTCCGGAGCCCCTGGCTTCAGTCCCTGCCTGTCTGGACACTCACCGAGCCCTGAGCTGAGAGACGCGCGGTTCTTCTTGGGCAGGAAAAAACCGGCGCATCTTGCCGGCCCTCTCCTGTGGGGGCTCCAGGTGGCAGGACAGGCTGTAGCTAAAGGACAGAGGGGACTTTTCAGCTACCGGGAGCCACACCTCAGGTGACCCTCCCAGAGACGGCCAGCAGTTGGAGTCCCAGGGCCCCACGGGTGACCATGCGACAAGCCCCGGGACTGACCCGGAAGCCACGGGCACGGGCTCCCTGGAGCTGGCCATCAGAGAGAGTCCGCCTTGCCCTCACCAACTCCTGCCCCGCCTCACCTCTCATCCTCGCTGAGGGGCTCCATGGCCTCGAACCAGGCCCCAAATCGCTCCTCAGCCTCAATGTGGTAAAGATGGACTGCCTCCTGGAGCAGGAAGATCTGCTCAGTGACTTTGAATTCCTGGGAGAAAGGACATGATGCAGACGGGGCCTGGGTGGGGGACCGTGCTGGGGACTCAGACAGGTGAGAAGAGGGTCAAGGAGCTGGTCTGGGGTCTTGGCCCACATGGGAACCCTCCTTCCCTCCAATTCCGTGCAGGACTTGCTCGTTCTCACAGTTGGCTTGAAATAGCTCCTCCTGCAGGAAGGTGTCCTTGGTGCCAGCCCCTTCCCCCACGCACCAATGGGACGGCTTTCCCAGCTCTGGGTGCCGAACTCTCCCAAGGAAAGCAAGGCCCAAGGCATCGGGCCAGAGAAGGTCTTCCCCGGAGGAGTCTCTGATTGCCACAGCCCCACCCTCCGCACGGGGAGGCCACAGCTGCTCACCTCACTCCTTTTCTCAAAATTGATCTCATTTCCCTGGAAGGCAGAGAGCCAAAGCCCATGAGCAACAGCCCCCTTAGCCCATAGCTAGCCCCCGTCTCCACCCTTTCTCAGGTTGCACTACCAGCAGGGTCGACCAGGGAGCAGGCGCTACCAGAAACGGGAATGGGTCCCGGGCAAGACTCTGAGCTCCAGAGCAAGGAGGCCACGGGGCTATGGCTCAGGGACATTCTAAGACAGCCCTCTCTGACAGACAGACAGACTGAGGCCTCAGGCAGGAAGGGATGCTCAGCCACTCGTGTGCTTCCTGCCTTGGAGGGGCCTGGCTTCACTCCCTGCAGGGGCGGGGCCTGAGGGAGAGGCTGAGTCCAGCTCAGACACACCCTCCAGCAGCTCCGCAGTCAGGCAGCCTGGACTGGCGGCTCACCTGGATCCTATATTCACTCATCACTAAGATGGCCATGACACCCAGCTCCCGGGGTGGCTGTGAGGCCCTCACGAGAGGACTCTGCCAAGGGTTGTGAGCTCAGGCCTCAGTGCAAGTCTCTCCTCCCAAATCTCCGAATCCTGATCCCCAGCCCCACCTCCAGGCTCACTCACCTCCAGGTAATCCTCCATGTTGGTGTCCAGCAGCAGTAGGTAATTGAGGAATGTGCCAAGGAAGGGGATGAGCCCCTGTGCCAGCGGGGTGGAGACGGTGATGAGATCCCGCTCTCAGGAGCCGTCAAAGACCTCTCCTCCACTCCTCACCCCAGCCTCCTGCCCAGCCCAAGCTACCCACCTAGGCGGCCTCCCCCCAATTTCCTCCTCTTCTCTCCTCCAGGAACCCCAAACTCCTCCAGGCACCTCCCAGCAGCCGGCTCTGGCAAAACCCAGGGTACGTGGTCCCCGCCCCTCCCTGTCCCAAATCCGTTGTGCGCCCATCCGTTCCAGGCCTCCTCCTGGTCACTTCCAATGCAGGCATTTCAGGTCTGTGGCACCAGGAGCAGGGCTGGAGGAGAAAGGCTCCCTCTCTGCTGGTAGAGACCTCCGGCTAGGAAGGGGAGTCCCCTCTCCTGCGACTCCTGGGCCCCTCCTCCACAGGCACCCTTACCTTCTGGGCACCTGTGGGGCCCGTCTCCAGGCTGGTCAACATAGAGGTCGCCTCCTGCCAGGGTGTTGACAGGGCCAGTGAGCCGACGCTCCCCTCCAAGTGTCCTCCCAGACCCCTCCCAGATCGGGGACCCTGGACATGTGGCCCCAGTCACCTGGTGCCCCTGCGGCTCCCGCCTCCAGGGTGCTCTGATTCCAGAGCCATCCCAGCTCCAACACTCACTCCTGTGTGACCTTGGGCCCGCCCAGGCCTCCCTGAACCTGTTACCTCGTCTGGAAGGTTTGACAAACTCTGTCTGCCTCCCACAGTCTCCTGAGGCCCAAGCGTCATCTGACCGTCATCACTGCTCTCCGCTCAAGCCTGCCTCTGGAGCCAGGTCCAAGCTCCCCACATTCCTCCCCACCCTTGAGCCTCGGCACCCACTGTGAGGCCTGCACCACGGCTCATCTCCCTCTGGCTCCCAGATGAGGAGACCAAGGCCCACACAGGGGCAGGGACTTGCTCAGGGGGCCCCAGAGGAGAGGCTGCTCCCCCTCCCAGCCACAGGCCCCTGTCTCCTCTGCCTTCACACCACCCTCTGCCCAGCCGCTGACCACAGTGCTGTCCTCGGGACTCTCAGGCTGTGTTCGGGCCCCCAGCTGGGCCGAGCCACGGATGGAGGGAGATGAGGTGTCTCAGGAGGCCTGGTCAAGTGGCTTCTGCCAGCCCCAACGCCCAGGAGTCTCTGATCCCAGGCCGAGGCCAAGGCCTTGCTAAAGCCCTCAGCTCCCTAGGATCCCCTCAGGGAGTTCCCCTGCACAGAATTCTTTCTTCATCCGCTCAGGATGGGGACCCCGAATGCCACGTCTGACTAGCAGGGGAGGGGGCGACCAGGGCACTGCGGGGTGGCATTTCCTTTCTGTTTTACGAGGAAACTTCTGACGTCTGGGCGGGAAGGATCCCTGAAGAAGCCATCAGTTCCCTGGGCACTTGCCCTTGCCCTCCGGGGCACATGTCATCGCCAACAAGGACCTGGGTGAGCATCCCACTGGGACTGTCTGCAGCGCCCACTTTAGGGGCCAGAGTGGGGAGTCACCGAGGGGACACAGATCTGTCCCAGGTCCAGTGTCCGTCCCAAGGCTGGGAAGCCCCTGAGTGCCCCCGGCCCGTGGGATCCGGCAGTGCCCATCCCTCAGGCAGGCAGGGTGCCCTTCTTGCGAGGCACAGTGAAGACAGAAGGAGCAGTGGGGCCCTGGCTTCCTGAGCACAGACTGGGCTGACTTCGGAAGAAAGGAAGCCCGCCCACTCGCTCCAGCCAGTGGCCAGGAGGAAGATGCAGGGCAGCTGATGGAGCAGCATGGAAGCCAGACACCGGCACCTTCTGCCAGGTCCTCAGCCTCCTGGAACAGTCCAGCCCGCACCATTCTATCCCATGCCCCTGGCCTCCTGTCCCAAACTGCCCCCACCTGCCCATGGAGCTAGCACATCCCTCTTCCTGTCCATCTTTTCCTGACCAACTTCACGTGACAGGAGAACCAAAGCTCATCCTGCCGGGTCCCCTCCCCTCTCGCTCCCCCTCCTTCCAGATGTGCAGCCTCCGTCTTACCTTCACCAGCTGCCTCCTGCTCACCCACTGGTCTTTGATGAACCTCTTCAACTTTCGAGAGCTCTTCCTGAGGGGAGAGGAAAGGAGGAAAGAAAACCCGGGGCGGTTGAAGGCGAAATGCCTTTGGCTGAGAACCCGGAAGGTTCAAAGGGCCTGGGGCCTGGACGAGGGTTTTCCCCGGGTTCTTCGGAGCTCTGAGGTCACCGTGGGACTCGGGTGGAGGCTCTCCTGCGGTCACCTGGGGCCTCCATTCCCACTCCGACTGAGCACATTGTTTCTAACAGCGTTGGTTGCCGATGAGGGCTCCGTTGCTGCGAAGTACACCCTTGGAAATCTCCAGTGTGGCTCAATCCAGGATGTGACAAGGGGGGAGCCACTGCCTAGGGTCTCAGAGAGTCTCAGAGACCCGAGCAAGGAGGCCAGTCCCCATCCCTAGGGTCCGCTGCCTCCCAGATGGTCCTAGCTGAATGAGGGGTCCATGGCAGTCGCACGGGGGATGTCTGGTCCGCCCTGGTGGTGCTTGGATGGAGCACGGCCTACCCACCTGGCAACTCGTCCCCATGTCTTTTGCAGACGGCTGATGGAGGGGCTCTGCAGAGCAGACACGATGGCACGCAGGGACGCATAATTTCCAAGGACTCGGCACTCCTGAGGAAGGGAAGGGAATGAGCTGCGACGGCGGGCTGGAGCCCTGCTTCCTCTGGCTTGTGTCCCCTCGTGGGCTTCTGCTGTCCTGGATGAGGCAGATGCCCAGGGAAGCGAGGGAGGGCACACCTGGGAGCTGATGAGTAACGCTCGCGGGCAGGAAGATTTTAGCTCAACCCAGGGCGGGAAGGGAGCTTCCCACCACTGGGACCAGCACTCAAGGTCAGCAGGCCCTTGGCAGCAAGGGGCCTAGGACTTTGCCGAGGCCCAGACCACCGACTTCAAGGCTGAAAGCTGCGAGAGGAGAAGGGGCAGTCCCCCTGACTCCAGGGAGGGGCTCCCTGGGCCCTGCCGCTACTGACCTTGGCCACCTGAATCCACAGCTCGACGACTCTGGCCCTGTCCTGGGCCGTCATGCTGAGGTCCCCAAGGCACGTCGTGATGACGCAGCCGGACACGTGAAGAAACTGGTTGATAGTGGCCCGAACCGTGGGAGCCAGGTACTCCTTGCTCCCATTGGGCCGCTGGCACCACACAAAACCCAGGCAGTGGCGGGGCTCCACCTTCTTGAACAGCTCCTGGGGAGGATGGGGACTGTCACCTGACCCTGCCACACCCGAGCTCAGAGTCTGCAGGCCCCCGCAGCCCCAGGCAGGAGGCACTGGTCAGCTGCAGCTCAGGAACCTGAGGAGGTGGCCTGAAGCTTCTGGGAGTCTCTGGGTTTTGTCTGTGTCCGCTGAGGCCGCCCAGCGCAGGATGACCGAGGACCCAATAGGGGCGGGGAAGAGAAGTCCCATTGGCTCGCAGCCCAGTCTTGCTTCCCCCAAGCACCAGAACACGGCTCACACCTGCCCATCTCAAGGGGCATCTTCCACCCGTTCTCATCACCCCCTGGTCCCACTCCCCTTTCAGCTGCACGTTCCCCCGAGGCAGCAACAACCATGGGCTTTGTTTGCCTGTCTTCCATGTCGGTAAGGACGCACTAGGTGTCTAATAAGTACGGAGGCTGTTGAGGCCTCCTGGGCCGATGGGTGAGTGACCCAGGACTTGGCAGCACTCCAGTGAGCTTCCCTCCCCCACCAGAGGGCTATTCTCTGCCCCGCTTCCTCTCTGTTCGACCTCATCCATCCGCACAGCCACTCTGCCCAGCAGGTGCCCGCCCTTGGTGTGCTCTCTACTGTCCATGTGGGGACAGCAAGGACTTGGGGGCCAGAAGGTGGCCCAGGTCACCCGGTGGGTAAGTGGGGGAGCTGTGACTTGCACCCACATCGTTGGATTGCGGCTGAGGGAACAGGAGGTCTGGGGCAGCTGATGGCCCACCAAGGCGGGCCCCACCTAGCCCAAGAGCCCCGCTGCTCACCGCATCCATCCGGGTCAGCTGCTCGGCCACCAGCTTCGGAGGGAAGTCCAGCAGCTTAGGCCTCTCCTCTCTCAGCTCGGCGCTCGCTTCTGCGGTGACTTCGGCAGCTGGAGGCAGAGATCGTCCAAAAGTCAATGGCGCATCTTGCTCCAGCTCAGAAGCTGGCACTGGGGCTGAAGCTGATGGCGCTCGCTCCGGCCCTGGAGAGGCCGATGGAGGTGAGGCTGCTGGAGGTGAGGCTGCTGGTGGTGAGGCCGCCTCCAGCTCCGGCGCGGACGGTGGAACTACAGCTGGAGCTGCCTCTGGCCCCGGAGCTGGCCCTTGCTCTGGCTCTAGAGCCGGCAGGAGCTCTGGAACTGGCGCTGCAGCGGGAGAAAGAGAAAGTTTCACCTACGTACCCGACTTTACAAGACAGGAGAGACTCCGCTGTCTTGAAGGGAACCCCAGCCCGTGAACCCCACCGCAGACAGTCTTCCCAGACTGCTGTGCCCTCACCTTCCAGCTCTGCCCTCCTGGGCCCCAGATGTTGCAGCTGGACCTGGGGAAGGTAGGCAGGGCCTCCCAGGTGCGACCCAGGCCAGATGACACGCAGAGAGGCCAGCCGCATCCTGAAAGAGGGAAAGGGCGTGGGCTCCCAGAAATCCTGCATTGGGTCCAGCCAGGTTCCCACCATAGAAGACGCGGTACTGGGCGGAAGCAGTTGGGCCACAGAGCCAGAGGCCTGGCCGTCGCTTCCACACTGTCCTCCCAAGGCACCCTGCTTTGGGTCTGGGCCCTGTGCCTGCCCCTTTCCACCAGGGGGGAGTCCCACCCCGGCGCTGACTCCTGTGTGGCCATCCTGGCAGTGGCAGGCCTGCTCATCCAGCAGGTGGAACACGGGGTTTGTGTGAGTCTCTTCTTCCCACTGCCACTCTTCTCGCAAAGAGGCTGGACACAGTCCAGCCCAGCCCTCCACGCCCTTGTGCAAGTGGACTGAGGACTGAGGCCGATGTGTGAGCGGCTCGCTAACACCCCTTCTCTTCTGGGCCTGCTGGTGGTGGTCAGAAGGGGTGGCTATGGAGAAGGGGAAGCGGAGGGAGACGGGACTGTGGTGGGGATGGGTCGCCAGGGAACAGCTCAAGCCAGCCTCCCCTCTGGTTCCCAGGGGCTCTGGGACCCCACCCACAGCTCTCTTTCACTCCTATCCCCTTGCAGTAGAAGCCATCAGACCTCAGCCCTCCCAGAGGAATCAAAAGATGAGTGAGATCAGAGTTGTGCCGGGCCCGCCCCAGCCACAGTCCTCTGTCCTCTTGTTCTCCCCCAGCCCTGTTCTGTGGAGACAGGAGGCCCTCGTCTGGCACTCAAAGAACACTCAGGTCTTTAGTTGGCGCTGGGGTCCATCATGCATGAGAACGTGGGAAGAGGCCTCCAGTCGTAAAGGAGCATAGGAGGGCATCCCCTGGGACAGGCGGGGGACAGGATCTGTGGATGATATGGTGTGTGACTATCTGAGTCTCAGGCTGCTGCGGGGGTCCAGGGGCTGTGTCTGCTTCATTCACTGCGTTGTGCCAAGTGTCTCTAAAGCTCCCGCATGTCACAGGTGCTTAATATACAGTGTTCTCGAATGAACTCCAACCAGAAGCATCCCCGGTAGCTGAGTGGGCCTGGGGCCCCTCTGCGGCCCCGGAGACCCCTCCTTGGCTACTCCAAGGACCCGCCCCACGACCAGCTGCATGGAATCCCACACTCCCTGCCAGAGTGCTTTCCGTGTGCCTTTGCAAACTCAGAAAGGCCCCATCCCAGCGATGGGGGAGCAGACTGCTCTTCATCGGGGAGAGGGAAAGAATAACCAGGAACAACCACGGCACGTCTCTCAGCCCCTTCTGTAGAGCCAGGCCCCAGGGAAGCACCTGCCGTGGCTCATCCCATTCGTGCCCACCAGAACCCGATGAAGTTTATCCTCTCCCACTCCACTTTGCAGAGGAGCAATCGAAGCTCAGAGAGATGGAGGGCCGTTTCCAAGACACACAGCTGGCAGTGGGCAGAGTCACCACTGTGCTGAGGAGGGGCTGGGCACTCACGTAGCAAGTAGGTGGTCCAGGACCCCGTGGGAGGTGAGGACAGCCGCGCAGTCAAACACGATGGTGGTGACGTTGGCCATGTTTCGAGGCGCCAAGGCTGGTCCTATGGACGGCGGCAGCCTCTCCAGCAGGCCTGCCTGGAGGGCCCGCATCCTGCAGGCCTCATTCCGCTGCCCGAGTGACTCTCCGCGCTGGGTGAGATGAGGAAGGACACAGAGTCACCAGCACCAGCGTGAACCTCCAGGAAGTCAAGGTCTGGAGGTCCCCCAGGAACTGTGAGCCCCTCAGGGATGTGTGCAGAGGAGGGACAGGATTGCCCACAGCCAACCGGTTTCCAGGCTTGAAAAGTCCAATTTGAGTTTGGGCGGGGGGAGGATTATACGATGAGTTCCTCAGGACACTTGGCTGGCTTGGCAAGGACAGACCGCCCCGCACCAAAGCGTGCATTAAGAGCACTGACCAGCGAATCCAACACAAACATCCCCATTCTAGAGATGAGAGGACGGAAGCTTCGGGCTGCCAAGTGGCTGCTCAGGGTCCTGTGCGTCGGAACTGAGAACCGCCCTAAGCCAGGGCTGCAGGACTCCCCCGCTCCCCCACCTGAGGCTTCATGTGCTCCTGACATGAAGGGAAATGTCTGGTGGGAACCTCAGCCCTCCCCAGTCGGGAGACAGTGCACGGGCAGACAGACGCTGTGAGGATCTGGCTGACTACAAGAAAGGACGCTGGTTTTTCTTTCTTTTACACGAAAGGGAGGTTTGAGACCCTCGTTACAGAGGTTTCAGATTCAGAAAATGGCAGATTTCAAAGATGCCCCTGGCCGAGTGTGAAGCGCAAACATCAGTGTTTTGTCTACTCCGCCTAGGGTTAGGAAAGAGCGACTTCCCACCCTCCTAGGTAGCTGGTGAGGAGGCGTGGAAGTCCAGATTCCTTTGGGACTGGGCCCTTGGGACACTCCAGTGGGAAAGCCCTGGGCGGGTCCAGGGGAGGGCTCCAGATTTGACTCTGGATTGTGGACACACCCCGGTGATCTCAGGGCCCCGGGTGTCACTCACTCTCCCCTCAGTCCAGCCCCGGGCAAGGTCGGTGGTCTGCTGCACTTGCCCCCTGTCCAGGGAGATGGAGCCGTAGGACCCATGCGCCAGCTCCTGGACCATCTCCTGGGTGGAGCTCTGCAAAGACAGCGTCCGGTGGCCGCGGCGGCAGGTAGCAGGGGCCTGCCTGCACTTGCCCACAGGGGGAAAACTCTCCCGCACACCGAGCACAGACAGAGGGGCATCCGCATAGACCTCCAGACAGGGAGCGAATGAGATGACACCTCACGGGCTTGGGATTCACCTACGGGTAGGGCGGCTTGGCTCCCAGCACTCACCTTCCATCCTGCCAGCCACCACCCGGGATATGAACACGACATACCGCCAGGCTTCCAAGCCCTAACCGTCTGCTCCCGTCCAGGGTAGCTCCACGCTCATCCCTGCCTTCCGTCACTCCATGCCCGCCAACACACACACACAATAAGGGTCAAGGGGTGTGGGGCTGCCCGCATGGGAGGGTGGGATCACACTTGTGGCCTGACCCGGAGTGGCCCGCCCTGGGCTGCCTTGTGTTACCTGAGGGTTCCTTCTTCCGAATGGCCTGAGGTCTTGGAGGTGCGGTCTCAGCCAATGTCGACAGCGCTGGAGAAGACTGTCATTGTTGGCTCTCTGTGCGCCAGAGCCTCGCAAAGAGGGGATACACGAACACATCCTCCTGTGTCGAGTGTCTCTGGTCAAATGGGCTATGTGTACAAAATGGCTGCCTGGTGACCAGAGTTCTAAGCTCTGTTGGGGTCGGTCGCCAAGGAAGTGAGGTCATGTCTCCAAGGTTCCAGGATGGGGGGCCCTTCCCTCCATCAGACCCACCCAAAGCCCCCTCGGGGCTGTTGACCGCTCACCCTCCTTGCCCGTGTCATCTCCCGAGCTGTACAGAAAGTTCCATCACAGCCCTCCCCACAGCTCCTTGGGATCGGAACCAGCGCCCCAGCTTTGAAGAGAGAGCGCCCAGTTCGGATCTCCTTTTTCCTAGCAGTTCTGTGTCCTGGAAAAGCCACTGTGCCTCTCAGGGCCTCCCCAGTCTCCCAACCTGCACGATGGGATGGCGCTAGAAACACATTCCCAGGGACGTCTTCGGGTGGACATGTGATAACGCCTCCCATATCTGGGAGGTGGTGCCGCCTGGGTCTGGTCCCCGAACTTAGAGGTGGAAGAATTACAAGAAGGGGTGGATGCAGTCGGGAATACCTCTCCAAACAGGCCTGGATTCCAGCCGTGTGATTTGGGAAAAGTCCCTGCCCCTTGGGGGCTCCTTGTCAGGTCTCTGCACCTTCAAGGGTTGGAAGTTCGAGGAAATTCAGATATTGTCATTCACTAGCATTCAACCTTTCCCAGTCTCCTGTTGGCCGTAGAACCAGACCCAAGCGCCTCATTGTCGGCCTATGTGGTGGGCAGCCTCCACCAAGGCTCCCAGCGCTCCCTCCCTCCTGCTGTGCACATCCTTGTGGAACCACTACATCCTGAGTAACTGGTTTCTGAGCAATAGAATACAGCCCAGCTGATGGAATGTCACATCCAAGTTTTAATTACAAAAACTCTGTCACTTCCCTCTTGCTTGCTTTCCTGAGTTCCCTCCCTTTATCTCCCCCTCTGTTTCCATCTCTTGCGCTCTCTCTCTGTCACATTTCTGGAAATGAGATAGCAAGTGGCGATGATTTCAGTTGCCCTATGTAGAGGCCAAGGGAGGCGAGATCTGAGGGAGCGCCCAGCCAACAGTCACATGGAGACTCAGACTCTCAGTCCCAATGACTCCTGACACCACCCGTGTGAGTGACTTGGGAGCAAATCCTCCCCTAGTCTAGCCTCAGTTGAGACTGAAGGTCCTGCTTCACGGAGACCTGGAGGCAGAGGCTCCCAGCTAAGCCGTGCCCAATGCCTAGACCACGGAAACCGGGAGAAGTTCAATATTCGTACTTCAGAGGTGCAACTTTTGGGAGCAGTGTTGTGAGAGAGAAACCCAAATGAACGCAGACTACCGGGTTCCCCGGTCTGGCCCCATTAACCGCCGCCCCTGCCGCAGCTCCTGTTGCTTCTCAGGCTCCCTCCAGCCGCCTGGGCAGCTTTCTGACCTCCTCTGCTCACGCTCACTTCTGCCCCAGAGTCTCAGCACCAACAGCGCCTTTCCCCCGACTCCCTGTTCCCGGACCTACGCAGGCGTGGCTCAGTCTTGTCCTTCTGGTCACAGCCTAGGTCACTTCAGTGAGGCCTTTCAGAATCTCCCAGGCACAGTCTCTGCCACCACACATCTCACATCTGGAAGCGTCTTCAATTGTTTCCTCCTTCTTGCTCCCATTTGGATAAAGTGAGCCCAGGACGAGGGGCTGTCTGCTTTGGCTGAAGGAGATGTAATTCCTTCTGGTTACCCCGGGCACACGGCTGTCTCCTCCAGGCTGAGTTTTTCCCACCACCAGTCCGTCGGGAAGGCGCACTAGCCTTCCCTCTCTCCCGTGGGGCAGGTGTCCCAGGAACACGGTGAGCCGTCCTCTCTCCCTGTCATGCAGCACCAGCCCCTCACCCCACGGCCAGAGAACTAGCACCCGGTCTGAGACTCCACCACATCCTGAATTCAGTTACTGCTGAGACCCTCCCATCCATTTGGGGATTCCCTGGTACCTCCTGAGGGCGTCTTTCCCTGAGACCCCACTCCCAGCCTGCCCTTGCTTATTCCAGTAACAATGGCCTTTCCTCAGAGCCCCCCCAGTCTGGAGAAGAAAGGTGTTGAAAGGTTCTCCGTGTTAATTTTCAGGGCCGGGGGAAATTGGTAGAAGTAATTTGGGTGTTTCTGTGCAATAGTTCCCAGGAAGAAGATTCAGCCCTAAAAAGAAATGAACTTCTGACACATGGTACAACGTGGATGAACCTTGCAAACCTTACGCTCAGTGAAATAAACGCAACCCAGAAAGACACCTATGATACGGTTCCCCTTACATGACGTGCCGAGCACAGGCAAATTCATCGAGATGGAAGGAAGAATAGAAGTTCACAGGGGCTGGAGCTGAGGGTCATGGGGAGGCAGTGTTTAATGGGGACAGAGTTTCTGTTTGAGATGATGAAAAGAAGTCTTGGAAATGAACACGGTGATGGTTGCGCAGTATTGTGAATGCATTTGATGCCACTGAATTGTCCACGGAAAAATGGTTCAAATGGCCAAGTCTAGGTTATGCATACTTTGCCACAATCAAAAGGCACTTAAAAATGCAGCGGGGGGTCAAGATGCAGGTTCTGGGGCCCTCAAGTCAGCATATGGGCCAGGTAGGTGTCCAGGGTCTGAGATCTTGGACCCTGGTGAGGCTCTGGAGTGGTCCTGATTGATGCTAGTTTACAAGTTCAAAGTAACAGGATTGGAGCAATTTCACCGATTGGGGGATAAGAAAGGAAACAACTGCATTCAGTCCCATCCAACGTGGAAGAGACCTTTTTCTTAATGGGAAGCAAATGTCAGTCCTTCAAGGAAGTCACTTCTCAACGTCTCTACCCCTCCCCAACCCCACCCGCTACTCCCAGAAAGACGCCGCAGTGCAGAGCTCGGGTACCGTGGTTGTGGCCTCATCCGTGAGTCATGTTTGGGGTCAGATCCCCTGTTTTCCTTCCCCAGCCATGTGACCCTGGGCATGTCACTCAACATGACTGAACCTCCATTTCTTCAACCGTAAAATGGGGAGAATCATCCTGGTAGGGAAATTATGAAGGTCACAAGACTTTCTCAGAGGAGGTAGCACATGGCAGAGGCATTATGCTGAGAGCCGCGCCCCACAGGTCACACGTTTTCTGATTCTGTTGATACGACCTTCTCAAAACAACAGCATTATAAAGATGGAGAACAGATGAGTGAAGGCCAGGGGCTGGCCGGGCAGATGTGACTATGAAAGAGCAGCACGAGGGAGGGCTTGTGGGGATGGGACAGTTCTGTGTGTGGATTGCAGTGGTGGTGGCGCAAATCTGCATGTGTCATAAAATGGCATAGAACCGCGCGCGCGCGCATGCACGCACACGCGCGCACACACACACACACCGCCCAGTGAGCTCATGTCAAACTAGCGACATCAGAAGTCTGCGGTCTGTGGGTTTAACACTGTCAATTCATGTCCTGGTCGTGACACTGTACTAGAGTCCCGCAAGATGTTAACCCCCGGCAGAAGCTGGTGGAAGGGTCCAAGGCACTCTGTACTATTTTTGTTGCAACTTCATGTGCTTTCATATTTATTCAAAGGGAAAAGTTAGCAGTGAAAGACACAACAGGACACAGCCTGGCACGTAGTAAGTGGCAAACAACACGGTTCTCGGTGACAATTCTTTGCGATTGTAATTGCACGTTCATTTCCAGTCTCTCTCCATACACAGTGACCTTGGTGAGGGACGGACACACCTCACTAACGTCGTCTGCCCTCTGCCCAGCACAGAGCACGCGCCCACTCAATATTTGTCCACTAAATCCCCCGTGGTCCCTGCGCCAGGTGTTCTTACGTCCACGTTCACGGACCCTCCACGACAACCTTAGGCAGTGTTATTCTTCGTGCTGGGCAGGTGAGGAAACTGAGGCACAGAGAGGGAAAGTAAATTGTTCCAGGTCAACACACTGGACCGACGAGGAGGTGCCATGCCCTGCTCTGGAGGAGAGCAGAGGCTGTCCATGGCAGCTCCAGGGTCCCTCACGGCGGCTCCTCTCTGCGACTGCCAGGTCCTAACTTTGAGGCCAAATAGCTTGACTTCCTAGAGGGAGCTGGAGAGAGAAGTCACCTACCTGTGGCGCTGGGGGGGGGGGGGGTCGGTGGCACCAGTGGGTTCTGTGGGAGGAGCATGGAGGTCACAGCAGCTGAGGAGAAATGGTCTGGAGTGAGACCGGGGACTCCGAGGGGGGGCATGGAGGCCACCGCGTGCATCTTTCCTATCCAGCCTGAGCCACTGATTGCGGGTCCTCTGGCTTCTTCTCCCGTGGGTGCCCTGGGATGAGGAGATCAGTCGCTCTCCCTAAGGGGCCTGCAGCACACGGTCATCAGAGCCCTGAGGACTCACCGCGGGGAGTGAGGGCTGAGGTCCGCTGTGTAACCTGCTGTGAGAAAAGGAGACAGAATTGGCATGCAAGAGGGGCACGAATGTCCAAAATACAGCCCGAGGACCAGCAGCCCCACCCACAACTGACACTTCCAGTCTACACGGTTCCACATTAGGATTTAGGAGCAACTATCTCTTATTCCTAAAAGGCTGACAAATCAAAGATCCAGTCCCTGTTTTCATGAGTTTGCAATTTATGTGTGAGATCAATGCGCTAACCTTGCTCGAACATGGGTTTGCAAATTGTGCTCTTCAGGTTCCAGAGGTATTTAGAGGTGCTGGCAGGGAGAGAGAGGAATAGCCAGACTCTTGAATGCCCATTGGCTTCAGAGGGATACTCTCTTTCATCTGACTGGAGAAAGGCTTCTGTGCCTCAGGCAAGGGGACGAATCACAGCCCCAGAGTGCAGAGCTGCAAAGGGAAGAGAAGGATTCACAAAGTGCAGGGCCTTGGGGTCCCTGAGCCTTGAGGGAGGTTGCTCAGCTGGAAGACTAGACACACAGGATGGCTCCTGAGGAACACTGGAGAGTGCACATCCTCCTGGGGCCCATCCTTAGCTTCAGTATGGGGTTACTAAATAGATGCTCCCCAACGACGTAGAGGCTGTCGCTGTCCAGGATGAAGGAGCCCAGCTGAGTGCCCCCACAGGTCTCATGTCTCAGCTTCCGTGACAGCCCCTCTTTTTCCAGCTTAAGGCCCACAGTGTCAGGATGGTGAGTGAGGACAGTATCATCTCCGCCGGCTGTTGCAGTTTTCTCAGGCCTGGAGCTGGAGGGACACAGGCATGGGGAGGTGGGGACTCCAGGCAGGGGCGCTGAAACGCCTCCCTGAGGGAGGGGACAGAGACAGCAGGAAGACTGACGGGCAGCTTGGAACAGCCTTGGTGCTGGGGGAGGGTTGTAAGTGAATAGGACAGCCAAGGTCCCTGAACACAGAGGACGTAGCACCTCCAAATGTTGGTGTCGGTGCTCAACTCTGAAAGGACGTTCATGATACGGCAACGCACACCCTAACAACAAAGCATGCGGCAGCGAGCGGAGGAGGACTCTGGGCACAGGACCAGGTGAAGCAAGGCAACATCAAGTTGCTTAAATTGCAGCTCTGCCACTCACTTTCTGCATGCCTCTGGGTAAGTCTCCCAACCCCTCTGGCTCCTTTTCTTCATCTGTCCAGTGAGGTGAGAGTTCAGACCTCACAGCACTTAGCACTAGTAACCGTTCGATGAAAAGCGGCCATTTTCCTTAGGTATTAATAGGGCCCGCATTCTTGGTGTCAATGGACCTGGCAGGGAGAGAGACTGAGCCTTTTGAAGGCAACACTTAGGGCAAGCAGCCGTCCTGGGATGGAGGCGGCGATTGGGCTGTGTGGGATCTCAGAGCCAGAAACATCTCAGGGCCAGTGGAAAGGGAAGACACGCTGCATCACGGCTGCAGGACAATGGCGAGGACCTTTGGAGCTGGGTCGTTTCATCCTCAGACAAACGGGTTCACGACTGGGAGGTTCACACGAGGGCTGAGGCCACCCAAGTGCTCCTGCGGGGGTTCCCACGTGCTGGGGTCCTTCTCACAGTTGGGTGTAAGAAAGGGTGCGAGTCCTTTACCGCTTGTTGTCTACATGTCGGGACCTTTGCTAAGCACTTTTCATTTTCATCCTCACACAAATTCCTCTCCCCAGTGAGAAGCAGAGTCTACTTCCCCATCTCTTGAATCTGGGCTCGGCCACATGACAGGCCTTGGCTAATGGATGTTAGTGAATGTGACGGAAGCAGAGGCTTGGGAAGCACGTGTACACTAGGGCTTGCCATTTCTTGCTGCTCCTGGAACTCGGAGCAGCTCAATGAGCCCAAGGTGCCCACTGGGGGATGAGAGAATGTGCGGGAGACCCGAGGTCCGCCAGCCAGCGGCCGACCGCAGGCACATCAGTGAGCCTCAGCTGAGATCAGCTGAGCCAGCCCCGGCAGGAGAACTTCCCAGCAGCATTCAGAACAAATCACTATCCAGCAGAATGTGGGCTAAATTGGTTCTGCAGAAAAGCAAACTGAGCCCTTCCGATTGACCGATGAGGTGGCCGAGGCACAGAGATGTTTAGCAACTGGTCAGGGACACACAGTCTTGAAGCAGGGAACTAGGATCGGAACACAGGCCTGTCAGACCCCCCAAAAACCATGTGACCACTGTGCTCTACTGCTCAGGAATCCTTCTGGGGGCGCGCAGACATAACTTGGTCTGTAGCACATGTCACATATTTAACATTCTGCTGGAACTAGGCATGTTACACAAATGGTTGAGCTGGTCAGGACGGAGCGGTGAGGAAGTGGAGAGTGTGCATCATGTCTACAGCATGTAGAAAATGTGCAGGGTCTTGACTCACGAAACAAAGAATTCCTGAAGGCGGAATTCAAATTTCAGGACTCCAGTTTATATCCCATGACTCCAGACTCACATGGCAGGATTAAGGGATGGGGAGGCCCAGCCTGGGTCAGGACACAAGCATGAAAAAGACTCATAGACTTGACTTTTTTCTTCTTTTTTTTGAGGAAGATTAACCCTGAGCTAACATGCACTGCCAATCCTCCTTGTGTGCTGAGGAAGATTTGCCCTGAGCTAACATCTGTGCTGATCTTCCTCTATTTTATACGTGGGATGCCTGCCAAAGCGTGGCTTGAGAAGTGGTACATAGGTCCACGCCTGGGAGCTGAGTGGGCCAGTTCACCGGAACCACAGACCGCTGAAGCAGAGTGTGCACACTTAACTGCTACGCCACCGGGCCAGCCCCCATGGACTCAGTTTTAAAAATGAATCTTCAGAGCTGGGGTACGACAGGTTCCACGGCATCAATCAAGCCTCTATATCAGGTTCCTGGAAACTCAGGGGCTCTCAGATCCACACTGGGGCCAGATGAGGAGACAGGGCTAGAGTCAAAGTCATGACTAAGATCCAGAAAGATTTTCTGTCTGTTCAAATAGAACCCACAAATGTGGACACGTACAGACATTGCTACATTCATGCATTCATTCCAGCAAGCAGCATAAAGCGAGTGTCAACTAGGTACTTGGCGCCAAGGTGACAAATGCATAAAGACTGAATACAGCAAATGATAGTAAATTCCATGAAAGAAATACTCAGGGTGATATGGGAAGAGAAAACCTGAGGGCCAGGTGTGTATTCAGAAGTGCTACTTCATAGAAGGTGGTCTGGCAAGGTCTTTCAGAGCAGCTGATGGTTGAGCTGAGATTTGAACGGCAGTGAGGTGCCAGGCATAGCTGCTCTGCAGGAAGAGGCAGGATAAAGGCCTGATAGAGGTTAGGACATTAGTAGAACAGACAAGTGTCTGAAGTGGTTAACGACAGAAAGAAACCGAGAGAAAAGATGAAATGAGACAGCTATGAGGAACAAAGATTGGGAATGTGGAGGTCCTCACACACAGGAGAGACAAGACTGAAATTCTTTTGCTAAACGTTGTTTTCTTTCCTCCTCTTCTTCTTCTCCCCAGTGCCTCCCAGTACATAGCTGTCTATTCTAGTTGCAGATCCTTCTAGTTGCACTATGTGAGACACGGCCTCAGCGTGGCCTGATGAGTGGTGCCAGGTCCGCACCCAGGATCCAAACGGGTGAAACCCTGGGCCACTAAAGCAAACCACATAAACTCAGCCACTTGGCCACGGGGCCGGCCCCCTAGACTGAAACTCTAGCCCAACGCTCAGCAGCCCTGCTATCTCTTCCCTCCAGGGCAAGGGCACCTGCTGAAACGACAAGTGTTAAGCAACCCCAAAAGGACTACGAAGGACAGAGGCATCTCATGAGGAAACAGTGCACAGCTACTGAGCCTCTCCCCACTCTTCTCAGGACAAGAGCATGTTGATCAATCTTTTAGAAGCATTATCTATTGTTTCAACGTGGGAACCCCCGCAGGAGCACTTGGGTGGCCTCAGCCCTCGTGTGAACCTCCCAGTCGTGAACCCGTTTGTCTGAGGATGAAACGACCCAGCTCCAAAGGTCCTCGCCATTGTCCTGCAGCCGTGATGCAGCGTGTCTTCCCTTTCCACTGGCCCTGAGATGTTTCTGGCTCTGAGATCCCACACAGCCCAATCGCCGCCTCCATCCCAGGACGGCTGCTTGCCCTAAGTGTTGCCTTCAAAAGGCTCAGTCTCTCTCCCTGCCAGGTCCATTGACACCAAGAATGCGGGCCCTATTAATACCTAAGGAAAATGGCCGCTTTTCATCGAACGGTTACTAGTGCTAAGTGCTGTGAGGTCTGAACTCTCACCTCACTGGACAGATGAAGAAAAGGAGCCAGAGGGGTTGGGAGACTTACCCAGAGGCATGCAGAAAGTGAGTGGCAGAGCTGCAATTTAAGCAACTTGATGTTGCCTTGCTTCACCTGGTCCTGTGCCCAGAGTCCTCCTCCGCTCGCTGCCGCATGCTTTGTTGTTAGGGTGTGCGTTGCCGTATCATGAACGTCCTTTCAGAGTTGAGCACCGACACCAACATTTGGAGGTGCTACGTCCTCTGTGTTCAGGGACCTTGGCTGTCCTATTCACTTACAACCCTCCCCCAGCACCAAGGCTGTTCCAAGCTGCCCGTCAGTCTTCCTGCTGTCTCTGTCCCCTCCCTCAGGGAGGCGTTTCAGCGCCCCTGCCTGGAGTCCCCACCTCCCCATGCCTGTGTCCCTCCAGCTCCAGGCCTGAGAAAACTGCAACAGCCGGCGGAGATGATACTGTCCTCACTCACCATCCTGACACTGTGGGCCTTAAGCTGGAAAAAGAGGGGCTGTCACGGAAGCTGAGACATGAGACCTGTGGGGGCACTCAGCTGGGCTCCTTCATCCTGGACAGCGACAGCCTCTACGTCGTTGGGGAGCATCTATTTAGTAACCCCATACTGAAGCTAAGGATGGGCCCCAGGAGGATGTGCACTCTCCAGTGTTCCTCAGGAGCCATCCTGTGTGTCTAGTCTTCCAGCTGAGCAACCTCCCTCAAGGCTCAGGGACCCCAAGGCCCTGCACTTTGTGAATCCTTCTCTTCCCTTTGCAGCTCTGCACTCTGGGGCTGTGATTCGTCCCCTTGCCTGAGGCACAGAAGCCTTTCTCCAGTCAGATGAAAGAGAGTATCCCTCTGAAGCCAATGGGCATTCAAGAGTCTGGCTATTCCTCTCTCTCCCTGCCAGCACCTCTAAATACCTCTGGAACCTGAAGAGCACAATTTGCAAACCCATGTTCGAGCAAGGTTAGCGCATTGATCTCACACATAAATTGCAAACTCATGAAAACAGGGACTGGATCTTTGATTTGTCAGCCTTTTAGGAATAAGAGATAGTTGCTCCTAAATCCTAATGTGGAACCGTGTAGACTGGAAGTGTCAGTTGTGGGTGGGGCTGCTGGTCCTCGGGCTGTATTTTGGACATTCGTGCCCCTCTTGCATGCCAATTCTGTCTCCTTTTCTCACAGCAGGTTACACAGCGGACCTCAGCCCTCACTCCCCGCGGTGAGTCCTCAGGGCTCTGATGACCGTGTGCTGCAGGCCCCTTAGGGAGAGCGACTGATCTCCTCATCCCAGGGCACCCACGGGAGAAGAAGCCAGAGGACCCGCAATCAGTGGCTCAGGCTGGATAGGAAAGATGCACGCGGTGGCCTCCATGCCCCCCCTCGGAGTCCCCGGTCTCACTCCAGACCATTTCTCCTCAGCTGCTGTGACCTCCATGCTCCTCCCACAGAACCCACTGGTGCCACCGACCCCCCCCCCCCCCCAGCGCCACAGGTAGGTGACTTCTCTCTCCAGCTCCCTCTAGGAAGTCAAGCTATTTGGCCTCAAAGTTAGGACCTGGCAGTCGCAGAGAGGAGCCGCCGTGAGGGACCCTGGAGCTGCCATGGACAGCCTCTGCTCTCCTCCAGAGCAGGGCATGGCACCTCCTCGTCGGTCCAGTGTGTTGACCTGGAACAATTTACTTTCCCTCTCTGTGCCTCAGTTTCCTCACCTGCCCAGCACGAAGAATAACACTGCCTAAGGTTGTCGTGGAGGGTCCGTGAACGTGGACGTAAGAACACCTGGCGCAGGGACCACGGGGGATTTAGTGGACAAATATTGAGTGGGCGCGTGCTCTGTGCTGGGCAGAGGGCAGACGACGTTAGTGAGGTGTGTCCGTCCCTCACCAAGGTCACTGTGTATGGAGAGAGACTGGAAATGAACGTGCAATTACAATCGCAAAGAATTGTCACCGAGAACCGTGTTGTTTGCCACTTACTACGTGCCAGGCTGTGTCCTGTTGTGTCTTTCACTGTTAACTTTTCCCTTTGAATAAATATGAAAGCACATGAAGTTGCAACAAAAATAGTACAGAGTGCCTTGGACCCTTCCACCAGCTTCTGCCGGGGGTTAACATCTTGCGGGACTCTAGTACAGTGTCACGACCAGGACATGAATTGACAGTGTTAAACCCACAGACCGCAGACTTCTGATGTCGCTAGTTTGACATGAGCTCACTGGGCGGTGTGTGTGTGTGTGCGCGCGTGTGCGTGCATGCGCGCGCGCGCGGTTCTATGCCATTTTATGACACATGCAGATTTGCGCCACCACCACTGCAATCCACACACAGAACTGTCCCATCCCCACAAGCCCTCCCTCGTGCTGCTCTTTCATAGTCACATCTGCCCGGCCAGCCCCTGGCCTTCACTCATCTGTTCTCCATCTTTATAATGCTGTTGTTTTGAGAAGGTCGTATCAACAGAATCAGAAAACGTGTGACCTGTGGGGCGCGGCTCTCAGCATAATGCCTCTGCCATGTGCTACCTCCTCTGAGAAAGTCTTGTGACCTTCATAATTTCCCTACCAGGATGATTCTCCCCATTTTACGGTTGAAGAAATGGAGGTTCAGTCATGTTGAGTGACATGCCCAGGGTCACATGGCTGGGGAAGGAAAACAGGGGATCTGACCCCAAACATGACTCACGGATGAGGCCACAACCACGGTACCCGAGCTCTGCACTGCGGCGTCTTTCTGGGAGTAGCGGGTGGGGTTGGGGAGGGGTAGAGACGTTGAGAAGTGACTTCCTTGAAGGACTGACATTTGCTTCCCATTAAGAAAAAGGTCTCTTCCACGTTGGATGGGACTGAATGCAGTTGTTTCCTTTCTTATCCCCCAATCGGTGAAATTGCTCCAATCCTGTTACTTTGAACTTGTAAACTAGCATCAATCAGGACCACTCCAGAGCCTCACCAGGGTCCAAGATCTCAGACCCTGGACACCTACCTGGCCCATATGCTGACTTGAGGGCCCCAGAACCTGCATCTTGACCCCCCGCTGCATTTTTAAGTGCCTTTTGATTGTGGCAAAGTATGCATAACCTAGACTTGGCCATTTGAACCATTTTTCCGTGGACAATTCAGTGGCATCAAATGCATTCACAATACTGCGCAACCATCACCGTGTTCATTTCCAAGACTTCTTTTCATCATCTCAAACAGAAACTCTGTCCCCATTAAACACTGCCTCCCCATGACCCTCAGCTCCAGCCCCTGTGAACTTCTATTCTTCCTTCCATCTCGATGAATTTGCCTGTGCTCGGCACGTCATGTAAGGGGAACCGTATCATAGGTGTCTTTCTGGGTTGCGTTTATTTCACTGAGCGTAAGGTTTGCAAGGTTCATCCACGTTGTACCATGTGTCAGAAGTTCATTTCTTTTTAGGGCTGAATCTTCTTCCTGGGAACTATTGCACAGAAACACCCAAATTACTTCTACCAATTTCCCCCGGCCCTGAAAATTAACACGGAGAACCTTTCAACACCTTTCTTCTCCAGACTGGGGGGGCTCTGAGGAAAGGCCATTGTTACTGGAATAAGCAAGGGCAGGCTGGGAGTGGGGTCTCAGGGAAAGACGCCCTCAGGAGGTACCAGGGAATCCCCAAATGGATGGGAGGGTCTCAGCAGTAACTGAATTCAGGATGTGGTGGAGTCTCAGACCGGGTGCTAGTTCTCTGGCCGTGGGGTGAGGGGCTGGTGCTGCATGACAGGGAGAGAGGACGGCTCACCGTGTTCCTGGGACACCTGCCCCACGGGAGAGAGGGAAGGCTAGTGCGCCTTCCCGACGGACTGGTGGTGGGAAAAACTCAGCCTGGAGGAGACAGCCGTGTGCCCGGGGTAACCAGAAGGAATTACATCTCCTTCAGCCAAAGCAGACAGCCCCTCGTCCTGGGCTCACTTTATCCAAATGGGAGCAAGAAGGAGGAAACAATTGAAGACGCTTCCAGATGTGAGATGTGTGGTGGCAGAGACTGTGCCTGGGAGATTCTGAAAGGCCTCACTGAAGTGACCTAGGCTGTGACCAGAAGGACAAGACTGAGCCACGCCTGCGTAGGTCCGGGAACAGGGAGTCGGGGGAAAGGCGCTGTTGGTGCTGAGACTCTGGGGCAGAAGTGAGCGTGAGCAGAGGAGGTCAGAAAGCTGCCCAGGCGGCTGGAGGGAGCCTGAGAAGCAACAGGAGCTGCGGCAGGGGCGGCGGTTAATGGGGCCAGACCGGGGAACCCGGTAGTCTGCGTTCATTTGGGTTTCTCTCTCACAACACTGCTCCCAAAAGTTGCACCTCTGAAGTACGAATATTGAACTTCTCCCGGTTTCCGTGGTCTAGGCATTGGGCACGGCTTAGCTGGGAGCCTCTGCCTCCAGGTCTCCGTGAAGCAGGACCTTCAGTCTCAACTGAGGCTAGACTAGGGGAGGATTTGCTCCCAAGTCACTCACACGGGTGGTGTCAGGAGTCATTGGGACTGAGAGTCTGAGTCTCCATGTGACTGTTGGCTGGGCGCTCCCTCAGATCTCGCCTCCCTTGGCCTCTACATAGGGCAACTGAAATCATCGCCACTTGCTATCTCATTTCCAGAAATGTGACAGAGAGAGAGCGCAAGAGATGGAAACAGAGGGGGAGATAAAGGGAGGGAACTCAGGAAAGCAAGCAAGAGGGAAGTGACAGAGTTTTTGTAATTAAAACTTGGATGTGACATTCCATCAGCTGGGCTGTATTCTATTGCTCAGAAACCAGTTACTCAGGATGTAGTGGTTCCACAAGGATGTGCACAGCAGGAGGGAGGGAGCGCTGGGAGCCTTGGTGGAGGCTGCCCACCACATAGGCCGACAATGAGGCGCTTGGGTCTGGTTCTACGGCCAACAGGAGACTGGGAAAGGTTGAATGCTAGTGAATGACAATATCTGAATTTCCTCGAACTTCCAACCCTTGAAGGTGCAGAGACCTGACAAGGAGCCCCCAAGGGGCAGGGACTTTTCCCAAATCACACGGCTGGAATCCAGGCCTGTTTGGAGAGGTATTCCCGACTGCATCCACCCCTTCTTGTAATTCTTCCACCTCTAAGTTCGGGGACCAGACCCAGGCGGCACCACCTCCCAGATATGGGAGGCGTTATCACATGTCCACCCGAAGACGTCCCTGGGAATGTGTTTCTAGCGCCATCCCATCGTGCAGGTTGGGAGACTGGGGAGGCCCTGAGAGGCACAGTGGCTTTTCCAGGACACAGAACTGCTAGGAAAAAGGAGATCCGAACTGGGCGCTCTCTCTTCAAAGCTGGGGCGCTGGTTCCGATCCCAAGGAGCTGTGGGGAGGGCTGTGATGGAACTTTCTGTACAGCTCGGGAGATGACACGGGCAAGGAGGGTGAGCGGTCAACAGCCCCGAGGGGGCTTTGGGTGGGTCTGATGGAGGGAAGGGCCCCCCATCCTGGAACCTTGGAGACATGACCTCACTTCCTTGGCGACCGACCCCAACAGAGCTTAGAACTCTGGTCACCAGGCAGCCATTTTGTACACATAGCCCATTTGACCAGAGACACTCGACACAGGAGGATGTGTTCGTGTATCCCCTCTTTGCGAGGCTCTGGCGCACAGAGAGCCAACAATGACAGTCTTCTCCAGCGCTGTCGACATTGGCTGAGACCGCACCTCCAAGACCTCAGGCCATTCGGAAGAAGGAACCCTCAGGTAACACAAGGCAGCCCAGGGCGGGCCACTCCGGGTCAGGCCACAAGTGTGATCCCACCCTCCCATGCGGGCAGCCCCACACCCCTTGACCCTTATTGTGTGTGTGTGTTGGCGGGCATGGAGTGACGGAAGGCAGGGATGAGCGTGGAGCTACCCTGGACGGGAGCAGACGGTTAGGGCTTGGAAGCCTGGCGGTATGTCGTGTTCATATCCCGGGTGGTGGCTGGCAGGATGGAAGGTGAGTGCTGGGAGCCAAGCCGCCCTACCCGTAGGTGAATCCCAAGCCCGTGAGGTGTCATCTCATTCGCTCCCTGTCTGGAGGTCTATGCGGATGCCCCTCTGTCTGTGCTCGGTGTGCGGGAGAGTTTTCCCCCTGTGGGCAAGTGCAGGCAGGCCCCTGCTACCTGCCGCCGCGGCCACCGGACGCTGTCTTTGCAGAGCTCCACCCAGGAGATGGTCCAGGAGCTGGCGCATGGGTCCTACGGCTCCATCTCCCTGGACAGGGGGCAAGTGCAGCAGACCACCGACCTTGCCCGGGGCTGGACTGAGGGGAGAGTGAGTGACACCCGGGGCCCTGAGATCACCGGGGTGTGTCCACAATCCAGAGTCAAATCTGGAGCCCTCCCCTGGACCCGCCCAGGGCTTTCCCACTGGAGTGTCCCAAGGGCCCAGTCCCAAAGGAATCTGGACTTCCACGCCTCCTCACCAGCTACCTAGGAGGGTGGGAAGTCGCTCTTTCCTAACCCTAGGCGGAGTAGACAAAACACTGATGTTTGCGCTTCACACTCGGCCAGGGGCATCTTTGAAATCTGCCATTTTCTGAATCTGAAACCTCTGTAACGAGGGTCTCAAACCTCCCTTTCGTGTAAAAGAAAGAAAAACCAGCGTCCTTTCTTGTAGTCAGCCAGATCCTCACAGCGTCTGTCTGCCCGTGCACTGTCTCCCGACTGGGGAGGGCTGAGGTTCCCACCAGACATTTCCCTTCATGTCAGGAGCACATGAAGCCTCAGGTGGGGGAGCGGGGGAGTCCTGCAGCCCTGGCTTAGGGCGGTTCTCAGTTCCGACGCACAGGACCCTGAGCAGCCACTTGGCAGCCCGAAGCTTCCGTCCTCTCATCTCTAGAATGGGGATGTTTGTGTTGGATTCGCTGGTCAGTGCTCTTAATGCACGCTTTGGTGCGGGGCGGTCTGTCCTTGCCAAGCCAGCCAAGTGTCCTGAGGAACTCATCGTATAATCCTCCCCCCGCCCAAACTCAAATTGGACTTTTCAAGCCTGGAAACCGGTTGGCTGTGGGCAATCCTGTCCCTCCTCTGCACACATCCCTGAGGGGCTCACAGTTCCTGGGGGACCTCCAGACCTTGACTTCCTGGAGGTTCACGCTGGTGCTGGTGACTCTGTGTCCTTCCTCATCTCACCCAGCGCGGAGAGTCACTCGGGCAGCGGAATGAGGCCTGCAGGATGCGGGCCCTCCAGGCAGGCCTGCTGGAGAGGCTGCCGCCGTCCATAGGACCAGCCTTGGCGCCTCGAAACATGGCCAACGTCACCACCATCGTGTTTGACTGCGCGGCTGTCCTCACCTCCCACGGGGTCCTGGACCACCTACTTGCTACGTGAGTGCCCAGCCCCTCCTCAGCACAGTGGTGACTCTGCCCACTGCCAGCTGTGTGTCTTGGAAACGGCCCTCCATCTCTCTGAGCTTCGATTGCTCCTCTGCAAAGTGGAGTGGGAGAGGATAAACTTCATCGGGTTCTGGTGGGCACGAATGGGATGAGCCACGGCAGGTGCTTCCCTGGGGCCTGGCTCTACAGAAGGGGCTGAGAGACGTGCCGTGGTTGTTCCTGGTTATTCTTTCCCTCTCCCCGATGAAGAGCAGTCTGCTCCCCCATCGCTGGGATGGGGCCTTTCTGAGTTTGCAAAGGCACACGGAAAGCACTCTGGCAGGGAGTGTGGGATTCCATGCAGCTGGTCGTGGGGCGGGTCCTTGGAGTAGCCAAGGAGGGGTCTCCGGGGCCGCAGAGGGGCCCCAGGCCCACTCAGCTACCGGGGATGCTTCTGGTTGGAGTTCATTCGAGAACACTGTATATTAAGCACCTGTGACATGCGGGAGCTTTAGAGACACTTGGCACAACGCAGTGAATGAAGCAGACACAGCCCCTGGACCCCCGCAGCAGCCTGAGACTCAGATAGTCACACACCATATCATCCACAGATCCTGTCCCCCGCCTGTCCCAGGGGATGCCCTCCTATGCTCCTTTACGACTGGAGGCCTCTTCCCACGTTCTCATGCATGATGGACCCCAGCGCCAACTAAAGACCTGAGTGTTCTTTGAGTGCCAGACGAGGGCCTCCTGTCTCCACAGAACAGGGCTGGGGGAGAACAAGAGGACAGAGGACTGTGGCTGGGGCGGGCCCGGCACAACTCTGATCTCACTCATCTTTTGATTCCTCTGGGAGGGCTGAGGTCTGATGGCTTCTACTGCAAGGGGATAGGAGTGAAAGAGAGCTGTGGGTGGGGTCCCAGAGCCCCTGGGAACCAGAGGGGAGGCTGGCTTGAGCTGTTCCCTGGCGACCCATCCCCACCACAGTCCCGTCTCCCTCCGCTTCCCCTTCTCCATAGCCACCCCTTCTGACCACCACCAGCAGGCCCAGAAGAGAAGGGGTGTTAGCGAGCCGCTCACACATCGGCCTCAGTCCTCAGTCCACTTGCACAAGGGCGTGGAGGGCTGGGCTGGACTGTGTCCAGCCTCTTTGCGAGAAGAGTGGCAGTGGGAAGAAGAGACTCACACAAACCCCGTGTTCCACCTGCTGGATGAGCAGGCCTGCCACTGCCAGGATGGCCACACAGGAGTCAGCGCCGGGGTGGGACTCCCCCCTGGTGGAAAGGGGCAGGCACAGGGCCCAGACCCAAAGCAGGGTGCCTTGGGAGGACAGTGTGGAAGCGACGGCCAGGCCTCTGGCTCTGTGGCCCAACTGCTTCCGCCCAGTACCGCGTCTTCTATGGTGGGAACCTGGCTGGACCCAATGCAGGATTTCTGGGAGCCCACGCCCTTTCCCTCTTTCAGGATGCGGCTGGCCTCTCTGCGTGTCATCTGGCCTGGGTCGCACCTGGGAGGCCCTGCCTACCTTCCCCAGGTCCAGCTGCAACATCTGGGGCCCAGGAGGGCAGAGCTGGAAGGTGAGGGCACAGCAGTCTGGGAAGACTGTCTGCGGTGGGGTTCACGGGCTGGGGTTCCCTTCAAGACAGCGGAGTCTCTCCTGTCTTGTAAAGTCGGGTACGTAGGTGAAACTTTCTCTTTCTCCCGCTGCAGCGCCAGTTCCAGAGCTCCTGCCGGCTCTAGAGCCAGAGCAAGGGCCAGCTCCGGGGCCAGAGGCAGCTCCAGCTGTAGTTCCACCGTCCGCGCCGGAGCTGGAGGCGGCCTCACCACCAGCAGCCTCACCTCCAGCAGCCTCACCTCCATCGGCCTCTCCAGGGCCGGAGCGAGCGCCATCAGCTTCAGCCCCAGTGCCAGCTTCTGAGCTGGAGCAAGATGCGCCATTGACTTTTGGACGATCTCTGCCTCCAGCTGCCGAAGTCACCGCAGAAGCGAGCGCCGAGCTGAGAGAGGAGAGGCCTAAGCTGCTGGACTTCCCTCCGAAGCTGGTGGCCGAGCAGCTGACCCGGATGGATGCGGTGAGCAGCGGGGCTCTTGGGCTAGGTGGGGCCCGCCTTGGTGGGCCATCAGCTGCCCCAGACCTCCTGTTCCCTCAGCCGCAATCCAACGATGTGGGTGCAAGTCACAGCTCCCCCACTTACCCACCGGGTGACCTGGGCCACCTTCTGGCCCCCAAGTCCTTGCTGTCCCCACATGGACAGTAGAGAGCACACCAAGGGCGGGCACCTGCTGGGCAGAGTGGCTGTGCGGATGGATGAGGTCGAACAGAGAGGAAGCGGGGCAGAGAATAGCCCTCTGGTGGGGGAGGGAAGCTCACTGGAGTGCTGCCAAGTCCTGGGTCACTCACCCATCGGCCCAGGAGGCCTCAACAGCCTCCGTACTTATTAGACACCTAGTGCGTCCTTACCGACATGGAAGACAGGCAAACAAAGCCCATGGTTGTTGCTGCCTCGGGGGAACGTGCAGCTGAAAGGGGAGTGGGACCAGGGGGTGATGAGAACGGGTGGAAGATGCCCCTTGAGATGGGCAGGTGTGAGCCGTGTTCTGGTGCTTGGGGGAAGCAAGACTGGGCTGCGAGCCAATGGGACTTCTCTTCCCCGCCCCTATTGGGTCCTCGGTCATCCTGCGCTGGGCGGCCTCAGCGGACACAGACAAAACCCAGAGACTCCCAGAAGCTTCAGGCCACCTCCTCAGGTTCCTGAGCTGCAGCTGACCAGTGCCTCCTGCCTGGGGCTGCGGGGGCCTGCAGACTCTGAGCTCGGGTGTGGCAGGGTCAGGTGACAGTCCCCATCCTCCCCAGGAGCTGTTCAAGAAGGTGGAGCCCCGCCACTGCCTGGGTTTTGTGTGGTGCCAGCGGCCCAATGGGAGCAAGGAGTACCTGGCTCCCACGGTTCGGGCCACTATCAACCAGTTTCTTCACGTGTCCGGCTGCGTCATCACGACGTGCCTTGGGGACCTCAGCATGACGGCCCAGGACAGGGCCAGAGTCGTCGAGCTGTGGATTCAGGTGGCCAAGGTCAGTAGCGGCAGGGCCCAGGGAGCCCCTCCCTGGAGTCAGGGGGACTGCCCCTTCTCCTCTCGCAGCTTTCAGCCTTGAAGTCGGTGGTCTGGGCCTCGGCAAAGTCCTAGGCCCCTTGCTGCCAAGGGCCTGCTGACCTTGAGTGCTGGTCCCAGTGGTGGGAAGCTCCCTTCCCGCCCTGGGTTGAGCTAAAATCTTCCTGCCCGCGAGCGTTACTCATCAGCTCCCAGGTGTGCCCTCCCTCGCTTCCCTGGGCATCTGCCTCATCCAGGACAGCAGAAGCCCACGAGGGGACACAAGCCAGAGGAAGCAGGGCTCCAGCCCGCCGTCGCAGCTCATTCCCTTCCCTTCCTCAGGAGTGCCGAGTCCTTGGAAATTATGCGTCCCTGCGTGCCATCGTGTCTGCTCTGCAGAGCCCCTCCATCAGCCGTCTGCAAAAGACATGGGGACGAGTTGCCAGGTGGGTAGGCCGTGCTCCATCCAAGCACCACCAGGGCGGACCAGACATCCCCCGTGCGACTGCCATGGACCCCTCATTCAGCTAGGACCATCTGGGAGGCAGCGGACCCTAGGGATGGGGACTGGCCTCCTTGCTCGGGTCTCTGAGACTCTCTGAGACCCTAGGCAGTGGCTCCCCCCTTGTCACATCCTGATTGAGCCACACTGGAGATTTCCAAGGGTGTACTTCGCAGCAACGGAGCCCTCATCGGCAACCAACGCTGTTAGAAACAATGTGCTCAGTCGGAGTGGGAATGGAGGCCCCAGGTGACCGCAGGAGAGCCTCCACCCGAGTCCCACGGTGACCTCAGAGCTCCGAAGAACCCGGGGAAAACCCTCGTCCAGGCCCCAGGCCCTTTGAACCTTCCGGGTTCTCAGCCAAAGGCATTTCGCCTTCAACCGCCCCGGGTTTTCTTTCCTCCTTTCCTCTCCCCTCAGGAAGAGCTCTCTGAAAGTTGAAGAGGTTCATCAAAGACCCAGTGGGTGAGCAGGAGGCAGCTGGTGAAGGTAAGACGGAGGCTGCACATCTGGAAGGAGGGGGAGCGAGAGGGGAGGGACCCGGCAGGATGAGCTTTTGGTTCTCCTGTCACGTGAAGTGGTCAGGAAAAGATGGACAGGAAGAGGGATGTGCTAGCTCCATGGGCAGGTGGGGGCAGTTTGGGA